>NW_021636677.1:0-122394 GCF_004799145.2 Neltuma alba | reverse complement strand
GGTTTCTAGAGCAAAGGGTATGGATCAAGTAAACATGGGCCAAGTCGAGCCAGAAGTTCAAGCGCGTGTACTTGTATAGACACAAGAAATAATAATAATAACAGTAACAGTAACAGTAACAGAGATCCCGATGGAGAGAATCCAATCGAAACCAAAATTGCCGTGGTGCTCTCTGAAATGCACTGCATTGTAGAATGGATGAGATTAGCACAACTCTATACATGAGAGACTGAAGCCACCTGCCCCAAACTTTCTGAAGGATATATTCCACACACAAGTTTGGGAGATACACAGATTCTCTTCTTCTTCATAATAATTTTCAGAACGCACTATCTTCAAATGCCTTTTTGATGTGTAATCTCATTTTGTGGCTCAGATCTTCACTCGTTTGGCATAAAGCCATGATTTCTACGGTGCAGATTCTTCCTCAGCATCACCTTCAAGAATATGCTCTTTTGCTTAAACAAGAAGTTTACAAATCTTGCTTATTTGACCCCGCACGCACACCATCCACCACCACCACCCAAGTAAACTGGTTTAATTTAGTTGACTAATATTGTGAGGGTCAAATTATGGAATTTTTGTTATGTTATTATATCACATGGTACATAATCAAATGATGTCCTTTATGCATCTTCATGTTGAACAAAAATAATGCGAAAGAATATCATATTTCTACAATTCAATTAGATACTAAATGTAGAAATATACTTTTTTTGGTTGTAGAAGATGTTTTTGGTTAGAACCCCTTCTCTTTTTTTTTTCATTAAAAAAATGGGTTAGTTGTCAATAAAAGTAATAATAATAGCAGTAATAGATAGTAGTTTAATTGAAAAAAAAACAAATAATTCCATTTTTTTAGGAAGATCAATATTTGTGGCACGCGCATTGTTGTTCTTGTATTACACTCAAAAGGCTCCTTCTTGCCTTAATTACTTAATTACAATTACAAGGGTAGAGCTTTATTTTATATTAAAATAAAGAAAGAGAAAAGAAAAAGATGTAGAACCCTAGTTTCGAGCGATTTGATCCTTTTTTTCTCTCGTTAGAGATATTATAAAAATAAAACCTACTACAAAATCCAATGAATTAAAATCATTATAAAAAAGTCAAGTAACAAGCATCAGATGATCACTGTTCTTTTGGTCTAACATAAATGGATTAGATGCAATCCAAATTAATAAATAAAAAATAAAAAAAGGATCAAAATAGATATTTTTCTGATTTGATTCTATATTAATTCAAAGAAAAAGAGAGTTTCCCTTTTTGAATTGAAGGAAATTACACAACAAAGTTCTTATTCTTATAATATTAATATAAATATAATTTTATACAATTTTTTTATTATATTAGTTTACTCAACTCAAGAGTTGTTCGATGAATCTATTGACGTGTAGATGTGATAGATGATGAATGAATTTTTTACCTATGTTATATATTTTTGTTCATCTCTAATGATTGATTGATGAATCAAAAACTTTTAATTAGATTTTTCAAGTGGTATTTTTGTTTATCTTCTTATCTTTCTAATAGAAACTTAGGGAAGTGCTTTCTAAACATATGTATAAAAAGAACATATTTCATTTAGCCTCTTCTTGCCCACTATAACTAGTTATTTCAGTTTTCTACTAGCAGCTTTAACTATAACTTCATCTCTATTTATTGGTCTAAGCAAAATACCACTTATTTGATTTGAGATTATTAAATTAATTGAATGAGCAGTTCATAAAAATCAATCTTTTTGAGATATTCAATATATTCTATACTTCCTTACCGTGTCAATTGTCAATTCTTAGTCATTTCATTTTTAGACTTCTCTCTGTTTGTTGGGTTTTTTTTTAATCTCTTTCCAAATATGTTGTGTGGATTCACTTTTATGCAAATAAATTAAAAAATCCACGCTGTACTCGCATCAAATATTAAGCATTTATATATTCATCATTCCATTATGAAGAAAGTGCATCTTGCCAACATATAGGTGCCTTATCCAGATTACCAATTGTATATTCTGAGAAAGTTACAAATACCAACTTTTCTAGTTAGATTAACCGATACTAATATATATATATATATATATATATATAATATTTATACATCCATGTACATCCATTTATAACATAAAGTTAATAGTAATCCGTAATATTCATAAACTATAAATAGTGTGACTTGTCTCAAATTTTATTTAAAGTGCATGTCCATAATCTTATTATAATATGACAAGAACATGGTAAATTATATATACGGATGGTTATTTAATTAAATAGTTTTAGATTCATTATTTTATTACTTTGCAATAGTGAACAGTTTTACAATTTGATTTCACATATAAAAAAAATTTAAAATTTTATCATCCTCCTTTTTTAATGTAAAAGTATGGAATATGAAATTCACTTGAATAAATATCTTATTCCCTACACATAGAAAAATATGTGGATGCGTATGATCTTTTGCAACGCCGAAAGGACACGCGGTGATGGGGGCTCCGGATAGACCCAGAAAAGCTTTCAGAGGAAAAAGGTTCACATAATGATGATTTTTTTTTTTCCCTGATGTTCTCTCATATATTGCGCAATAAACAAATCATAATAGTCTCTATCTAATTCTTAAAACACCGTGTCCATGACGTAAAAAGTAAAGAAAAAGAGCGTCCCTTCAATTATTTCAAGTGTGTGTGGCTTTTTTTGGAAGGAAAGGATATGATATTTTATATATGAGTGCTCATGCATGGAATAATTTTCAATAATTTATTTATTATTTTTCTTTAAATATGACGATGTTGCTCGCTTTTCTGTTTTGTGCAAAGGGGCAATACAAAGCGATAAGACTAAGAGTCCTTTGTCCCTCTGTTTTTGATACTAAATCATGTCAAAAGGCATATTCATGTGGAGCCGACTTGCGATTTTAATGTCTCCAAACGTAGGAGGACACGATTTTCATTACTAATAAAAATTATATATAGTGGAAAGAACTATTTTATCACCATGTAATGTATCAAAGTTCAAATCCTATTTTAAGTGATGCTCACATTTAATATACGGCTATGTCTTGAATAATATTTGTTATAACAGAAGGATATACATGTAAACAATTTTTTTTAAAAAAAGTTTTGATTTTTTCTTTTGATGAGTTGACGAAAATACTTCATCAAGTGGAAGGACTTCAATTGCAAGTTTGCATGTCATTGGAGTTTATAATTCGCATATCTTTCTGAAATAAGTGGAAATGATATCGTGATAAGTCAATTCATGAATAATTAATTTCAATAATTACTGTTTGGGGACGTAAGCTCAACACTCAGCAGGTTATAAAGCTTGATTATTTTAGGGATGTCTATTATTTAAAGAATGATATATACTTAAGTAAGCAAAAAAAAAAAAAAAGGATCCATTAATAATACTTAGTGAGTGGGCTTCGATCAATCTTAGTTATACAATCAACACCTCTAAAGGAGCTTGGTAGGCAGAAATTAAGGAAATAAAAAATTAAAAGGATAAACTTAGTTAATTTAACAAGTAGGAGGACAATGACTAATAAGTAATAACCAGTAAATCTTGCGTTGTTTTAATTTTGGTGAAACAATAAGAGTAGATTTTGTCAAGGATTTACATTTTTAAAAGTACATCTTGCGATGAAAGTAAATGACCACCCTTTTCAATGAGGTTTGCTCGAGACAGATTAAAAATCAAACTCTTAACCACTCCTTAGTCGTGAATAGAAGGAGAGGTTAAATAATAGAATTTGACCCAAAAAAAACAAAGCGTAAAGAAGAGCTGAAGCACCAGCATTAATTAGTTCGAGCAGTTGAGCATTTAATTTTTCTCTGAAACAAGGCCTTGAATTTAAATTTTATGTAAAAGAAAATATTATATTGTTGGAAGAATTTTTGCAATACATATGTTTTGATCAAATCAGCTAGCCGGCGGGTCTAATGTGATTCACAGAGCTCAATCTGCACTAAAAAAAGAGTAAAAAATTAATTCCAGTGCGTTTATCAGTATGCATTGAATGGGCAAGAGAAGTGCACTATAATTAGGTGACGAAATCTTAAGATCATTAGGGTTGAAAAACAGATAAATAATAATTAGTGGTACTTTTGAAAGTAGAGTCACCACTGGCGGAAAGAAATTAGAGATACGAACAAACCTCAACCAACCACTCCTACAATCAAGGGATCTGATCAAAAAACACCAAAAATCCCTTTATCAAAACAACATAAAGAAGGAAAAGGTGGAATTGTATTCAACATAAATCAGAATCATATCTCTGCCATGCAGACTCGGCGCCTGCGATGTAGGCTGCTATCAACAATATAACATGCTTTTACATATATAAGCGACTATTACGTAGTGTCATAGAAAATTAAATCCTACAAGATGAAAAGTAACAGGTGAAGATAAAAATGGAACCATATTAATTAACTATATCATCTGTGGCCTCCCCACTAATCATGAGGCTTTAACAATTTTACACGAAAATTCAAGAGCCCATGCGGTGCGGCGGTCGCAGAGAGACAATCTCAGAGTGAGAGAGAGAGGAAAGGATTCCTGAAAACACACGCGAGCGCGTATATGTGTCCTGTTCTCTCCTCAAACTTCGCAAGCCACCATCTGCTGTGGTGGTATTTCAATAAAGGAGGGTTCCACCGCTGGTCTGGCTTTGTCGTCGACGTCGTTAACCTTTGTTTGGTCTTGCTTGTTTTGAGGTTGCTCTTGTTCTATTTGTTCCTTTTCTTGCAGCTTTTCTTCTTCGTCTTTCTTCTGTTCTCCGATCTCGATGGTTACCATTTCGTGTTTCTCTTCCTCACCGACCTTCTTGTTCTCATTAGTTGCTTCCTCTTTGTTTTCATTCATTACTTCGCCCTTCTGTTCGGGGAGCTTATCGTCTTTCACAGGCTTGTTCTTTCTGTACATTGCATACAGAACCATCTGTACGATCCCAAACGATAGCCCTACAACGTTGGGAAGCTGTCCACGCATAAAACCAAATTCTGATTATTATTTTATATATTTTGTGAAAACGACAAGACACAATCAAAATGAATCAGGAGGCAGGGTATGTGATTAATTTGACCATCCAAATTTTTTTCGAATTTTCTCGACTTTTTTGTATTATCATCATCATCATTATTATTATACCCACAAAATTTGGGGGAAATATCCTAATAATTAAAGAATACAAACCAAATCCTTCAACAAAAGAGAAAATAAATGCAAGAGTTCTAGAAACTGACAGTGACATAGATGTCCTTGAGGGCAAGTCCATACATGAGCCACATAACAGCGCTGATTGTTAGGAGAAGCGAAAGAGGGAAGGGCAAGAACTCTACGCTCTTTGTCCGGATGACCACCCTCTGAAAATGAAATGAACAATTCAAAATTCATAAATATCTCAAAAAAATAATATATAAGGTAACAAACCATATTTCAAAGCAGGATAATTAAATAATACTCACGATAATGCTTAGAGGGGCCGCAAAAACACTGGTGGCGAAGACCACACAGATCCATCCAAGAAGCTTGACGCGAGCCGCAGGTCCTTTGGCGAGCAAATGAGTTAAGAGGACAATAACACAAAATCCCGCAAAGTTCATCAAAAGAATCAGTCTTAACGTGGACATCTGCGAGATCAATCATATATTAATCAGAACCTCATGATGAGGGAACTGAGAAAGAGACATGAAGAGAGAGAGAGAGCGGGAGAGAGAGAGAGAGAGAGACGGACCCTAGCTTTCTTGGGACAGTAAGTGATGTAAATGGCAAGGTTAATGGTCTCGATCACGCAATCGAACGCATTGATGGTGATAAGGAGAGTCTCTCCCGGCTTCACATACGCATAGAACAGCCATAGCATTGCACTGAAGAGCGCTGCTATACATGGCAACGATTGAAACCCTTCCGTCGTCTTCTTCTTATACACCCTGTAGAATGTCGGCCTGCGACATCCTCAATAATGCGATGAGTTGGCAATTTAATATATTTTCGATTATGGGGGCATGAGTTTTGTGTACCCCATAGCCTCCGGAAGCAACTTCCAGGAATTCAATCATCACTTATTCATTAGTCTCAATATTGTCCATGCAATACCACACACATACACACACCGATGTCTATCCCATTTCCATGCCCCCCCCCCCAAAGGTCCACTATATATATCCCTCATTTCTGTCATGTTTTATTCAGTCCCATAGGCAGCTAGAGAGAAACACAGAGTTCTCCCCAGATTCACCTGAGAAAAGCCTTCCTTCTCTTCCTTCATTTCTCTAGGGAATTCTGATTGATTCCTACCGCAGAGTTCTCCACAAGTTGTACATCCATACAAACAAGAGGGAGAAAGAGGCACAAGAGGTCATAGCCTTGAGCCTTCGCTGCGAGAGAGAGAGAGAGAGAGAGAGAGAGAGATAACTCAGTATCACTTCTTTTCCACACAAAGCGGGAGACATCATCTCCAAACACAATCTAACATGGCCCTTCACCAGCACCAATTGGCTTTCATCTTCGGCCTCCTAGGTATATACATGCATTAACTATTACACGTTTTTCCCTCATAATCTTACATGGTGTTCCTTGCTCCCATGTAAGTCCCGAAACTTCATTTTGGTTTCATGTTGGATGATTTAAATTACCCTTTTAAACTAAAGAAAGTACTAAGGATTTCGACTTTGAAAAGTGGTGATGTTGCCTGCATGAAACCAACATGAAAGAGATGATGTTGCCTACAATAATAGCACGATAAAGACAAGAGAAATCGATCAGCTTCATTGTAGACATATCAGGATGACAAGTCTTTGAGCAATAAAATTTCCCAGCAATATGTACGTAGCAAAAATCAGCATGCTTCAAGCCCATCACATCTATTTCCCTTTAAAAGCTATATTTGAGATAACAAAAGCCATGCAATTAACTATATGCTGTATGAGAAGAAGAATAACAAGAAGAGAGAAGAAGATGGATGACGAGGAATATAAGAGGACGTGAAACTAATAAACTGAAGCGACGATGAATATAATACGTAAAGTTATAAGGGAAAAACGTGCAATAGTCAATAGATGTATATACCTAGGAGGCCGAAAATGAAAGCCAACTGGTGCTGGTGAAGCGCCTGTTAGATTGTGTTTGGAGATGATGTCTCTCCCTCTTTGTGTGGAAAAGAAGTGATACTGAGTTCTCTCTCTCTCCCCCCTCTCTCTCTCTCTTGCAGCGAAGGCTCAAGGCTATGACCTCTTGTGCCTCTTTCTCCCTCTTGTTTGTATGGATGTACAACTTGTGGAGAACTCTGCGCTAGGAATCAATCAGAATTCCCTAGAGAAATGAAGGAAGAGAAGGAAGGCTTTTCTCAGGAAGGAAGGCTTTTCTCAGGTGAATCTGGGGAGAACTCTGTGTTTCTCTCTAGCTGCCTATGGGACTGAATAAAACATGACAGAAATGAGGGATATATATAGTGGAGCTTTTGGGGGGGGGGGGCATGGCAATGGGATAGACATGGGTGTGTGTATGTATGTGGAATTGCATCTTGGAAAAGTCTTGGAAAACTTTTTAACAAAAGGAAGAACTTTTTGTTGTTTACTTTATTACGTCTTGGAAAAGTCTCCCCTGGTATAAACAGTACAAGTGTATATTTAAGCTTTTATGAAAGCTCCCATCTCCACAAAGGTAAGAGCTTCTAAGTGATGATTGAATTCCTAGAAGTTGCTTTCGGAGGCTATGGGGTACACAAAACTCATGCCCCCACCTCCTTCATTTCCTTTAGTTTGCTTTGCCCTCCCTCTAAAATTCTTCTTCCAATTAGCCCCAACTTTTTGGAGATTTTTTATTCACTGCTTTCTAGATTTCATTTTCTTATTTTCATCTCTCCACTGTTAACACTAAATTCTCTGGGGCCACCAGTGTCCTTTATGATGTGTCAACCACCGAGGGGGTTTTTATAGGCCTTACACTTCGCGCGCAGACGCGCGCACACACACTAATTAATTAATAGGCACTTGAGCTGGGTAGTTATATCAAAATCGTAAGTTGATTTGAACTCCATCTAATCATATGTTTTGAATTAAAAAAAAAAGCCAATCGTGAAAAGAGAAAAAGGGGAGGAGGGAAAGAGGAAGAAGATAATGGCAGAAACAGATGACTCACAATCAGAGGATAAGCATTCGAAGGCTTTATGCAAATGAGTGAGCCAAGGTTGGCCCTTGAAAATTAAAGTAGCCGTCGATGATTGTATCCAATAAAGATATATAAAGGCACATATAAGTCACCATGCCATGCATTCCACTGGCACATTACACGGTTATATTGCGTGGAGGTTCCCTTGGTACACTTCAACCAAAACTCCTTCATAATACATATCAGATAGAGAGATAAAGGCTCTGTGATGTAATGAACCACTTGTTGCCTCTTCTCCATTAACACTAAATAAAGATCCCTCTCTCTAACCCTATTATCACTATATGTCAACTATATAATCCAAAGCCATGTCTTCTTCTTATATTGGCTATAAACTGAGCACAGAGAGCCAGTGATTGCCTCATAATGGTGCTGTGTTCATATCAATTTGGATTTCCTTTGAATTGATTCATCATCAATCGCGGCCTGTATGCCACGTGTCAGGCATCATCTTTTATTGAGGGCCCTATGCGTAACTCGTATGCTTTATTTCAATCATATCTTACACTTCTCTATAGGGCTGAGCAATGGGCGGGGTGGGCTAACCCGAAGGTTAGCCCATAGCCCGCCGATTTATTCATAAATGGGCATGGGCTAACCCATAACCCGGTAGTAGCCTATTTAGCCCGTATTAAATGGGTTACGGGGTAGCCCGTTTGGGCTAACCGGGTTACGGGGTAACCCATTTATTTTTTTTAAATTTTTTTTTCAGTATAGTTATTTTGTATATGTAACCTTATGAAGCTGTCAATAAATTTTGCATGCCAAATAGCAAATCAAATATGAAATAACATCAATCATATTCAATCACCCAATCTCACTTAGATTCGCAAACAATCAAAGTCTGATAAAATCATAAAAGTAGTCACTAATCATAAAGTCTCATAAACTTTGAAAGTTCCAACTTTCACCTAAAGGATAAAATAAAAGCTTAGACAAGCATAAGGTTTGATAAAAAATGAATGGGAAACAATATCATCAATTAAATAAAGAATAAAAATATTTTTAAAAAATTAAAACTTAAACGGGCGGGTATGGGCAGCCTAATACCTTGCCCATAGCCCAACCCGTTTAATGGGCTACTCTGTCCATTTAAGCCCGCCTGTTTATAATTTCTTATTTGGGCTAATTGGGCGGGCTTAAATGGGCAAAAATTTCATGGGTCATGGATGGGCTGGCGGGTAATGGGTTTGTTGCTCACCCCTACTTCTCTATGGGCCGGACGACACCTTCCCAGGGGTAACTCATGTTAACTTGTGCCATTCCTAGTACATACACTAAGGCCACGTTTGGTAAGACAGATTGAGGGGGAGGGAATGGGATTGGAAGAGGGATTGGATGATTTTTTCATGTTTGGTACGAGAGATTGAAGATTACCAGGTACTGAATAATGCCACATTGGTGGGATTATATAATCCCACCCTCTCCCCCTGGTAACGCCTTTGAGTCCAGGAATTAAAAAGCTTAAAAGACAAGAATACCCATATTACAATAATGTTACAGATTTAAAATGTTTTGTTTCAGACAGGGATATTTTGTTATAGACTTGAAATATTCTGTTTCAGACAAGAATATTTTATTACATATTTAAAATAATTTATTTTAGACAGGAATATTTTTATGACTATTTGAAGTAAGATATGGATTATCTTACTTACGTGAACTAATATTACAGAAAATTATAGTAAGACCTGTTGCTTCTTATCTTTTAATCTTACATGCATATATGTTATCAATTTCAAAATGTATTACTAAATTTTAAGAAAATTATAATTTTAATGACCCAGTATGTGATAAATTTTTGAATCAAAATTTAATAATTTTAAGGAATTATTAATAATTTGTTGGGATAAATTTTAAGGAAGTATTGATTTTTATTACCTTTTATACATAAATTTGTTGGGATACGATAGAATGCCGTTTCTGATTTTTAAAATATTAATTTATTTTTATTTATTTTTTATTGTAAAATGAGGCAAAATTTAATGTATTTATTTTCAAAACAATGTATATGAGCATGCGGTGTCTTTTTTATTAGAAAAAGAGTGCATAAGGTTGAGTCTTCAACTCTAAAACACTAGGGGGTATTATAGTCTTTTAATTTTATATTTCTTATTATAAAATAAAATAAATACACGTATTCCTTCCACATATTACCTCCTAACAAACATAAAATAAAAGCTCTATTCCAAATCCCGTTACCACGACCATTCTCATCTTATTACCATTCCCATTTCATCAAAAGTCAATCCCTTCTACCCAACTTAACCTATATTCTTCTGAGCCCCAGTGTCCTTTATGATGTGTCAACCACCGAGTGGTTTTTTATAAGCCTTACAACTCTCTCTCTCTCTCTCACACACACACACGCACATTCCAATTAATATTAATAAGTAATAACATAATTTTCTTGTGTTGCTCTTTCTATATGGAACATATATATAATTCCTCCAGTAAAATGTCGCTTGGGTTTACGCCGTGTTTGTTGTTTCTATATGCAATAAGAGCACAATAAAGACAAAAGAGAAGGCTCCGTCCCCGTCACCCTCGTTAGCCGCAATTCACTTTGCGTCCTTTCTTCTGGTTTTCAGAAGAATTAATTACGGGCTTTTTCTATATCTCGGTAGAGCTGAGAATCAAGGCCGGCCCTTCAGGGCTGGCGGGCTTAAAAGAACCGGCCCTCCAGGGCTGAAATTTTAAAAATACCCTAATTTGCTAAGCCCGGCCCTTAAGCTACAGGGCCAGGGCCGACCCGCAGGCTTTTGGCCCGTTTAAAAAAATACTATTTTTTATATTTATCATGTTTTTTTTTATAAAAATATAAAAATAAACTAATGAAATTATTAATAAAAGACATAAATATGAATAAAATTAAGTCACAAATATAAAATATCATCATATATAAATATTCATCAACATCTAAGAACATTTAAAACATTCATTAACAAGATAACAACATCTAAAAGTTTTATCTATAATGCAATTGTGCAATAAATAAACACTATCATTAATCTTTTGAAATTTCATCATCACTATAATTAATTACTTTTCTTCATAAGTATGCTTTTCTTTCGTAACAAAAATATCTAGTTTTTCTTCTTTATACGAATTTTATTTTTAAATTTTGCAATCTAACTATTATTTTACTTTAATGTGAAAAACATTGTTGTTGAAACTCATGAATTTCTAATTCAAATTATAAAATCACAAGTTATATAAGTATAAAAATATTCTATTATCAAATATATATAGTTTAAAAATATCAACGCATATAATATAAATCAAATTATTATTAAAGTCCAAATTAACCCATTTTTAAAAATTTAATTAGATAAATTATTGTCTAAAACTAAATTTAATTTTAAAATGATTATAATAACTAAATATTTGAAATATTATTAACAATATAAAAAACTAATAGCATTAATATTATATAAAAAAATTTAAAAAATAAAAAAAATTATAAAAGGGCTTAAAAGGGCCGGCCCGCGGCCCTCCAGGGCTTATTTCTCATTTTAAGAGAAAAATATCAAGCCCGGCCCTCATAATTTCAGGGCCTAAAAGGGCCGGCCCGACGGGCTCGGCCTGTTTTCCCGGCTCTATATCTCGGGGATAGAATATAGCTAGGTCGCCATCACCCCCCACCGGGGGGTGTTTTGCCAGCAAGCTAGCCATCGCTTCCAAGCTCCACCATAGATCTTTATTCCTTTTTAAAAGGTATTTGAATGAAACCAAACTATAATTTGGAGAATAGCTTTTAAAGAATAAATTTTGGGGAGAATAGATTTTATGAAGAATAGATTCTGTGAAAAAGTGATTCTGAGAAGTGAGAGTGTTTGGATAGTTGTTACCAGAAGTATTTTTTACATGTACAAATTACTAAAAAGGGTATAAGTTAATATGATAATTATATAAGGAATAGATTTTTTAATATATTTTGATTTGAAGAAATAAAATTGTTAATAAAATAATTTTTACTAACATAATTAATAATATATAAGATAATATAATTAATAATTAATTAATATGTGTGTGTATTTATAAAACATAATATTAAATTATCCTTGTGATGGAGGAAAGAGCACAGCAGGAAGAACGAGAGTGAAGAGTGAAGGACCGAGGAATGAAGGGCTGAAGGCATCAATTATTGGGGTTGTTCGGTCATCTGCCATGAGACCCACGCCAAACGTTCCAATAATTTAAGTCAGAAGCAACTCCCAGATGCTTTTGGTAAAACCATGGTTTTGAGGTTTCCAACTATGGTTTGATTCCAAACCATGGTTTTATATTTTCTACTGCTGTTTGAATGGTATTTTTCCCAAATCATGGTTTGAGTCTCCAAACCATGGTTTGAAGATACATCCAAACAGGCCCTATCGAGCTATAATGTGCATGGCCATATATGGACCTCGTCAGCTTAATCGCCCACACACTCCTCTTCGCTATTCCGAACAGTCTTCTATTCCAGAGACGTAGCTCGGCCGCCACTTAATGAAACCAAAAGGAGAAAACTGAAGGAAGAGTTAAGTTTGGTGAGGGGCAAATTAAGAGACAAGTGGGTTCACTTGAGCGATACACTTTTACGTTTTACTCTCTCCATCTTTAAATAATATAATAAATAAATTCTTTTCATTTGAAATTTTAAACTTGTGTTTTCACTTTTACCCCATTAGATATATGTTACGAGTACTTGTTATCTCTTTGTAATCAGTGCACGCTCATTATTTTTCATATGCTTTCTTTACAAATAAACGTATAATTGGAAACATATATATATATCTTATACATTTATTACTTTTAACTAAATTTAAGTAACATTTTCATCTGCATGATTTTGATGATTGTTTCTTATAATAAGGGATGAAAGGGGTATTTATACTACTCCCTCCATTTCTATTTATGAGAGCCTTTTTTTGAAAGGTTATTTTTAGAAAATAAATTGTAACTTTTGCATATTTAATTTATTCCTTCTAACTAATTTTAACCAATTTTTTTATCAACATAATTTGGTTAATCATCTAAGAAACGGGAGTAGCACATGACACTTTGTTTTGACTTTTTTCCCCATGCATAATTATCAACAGTTAACATCACTAAATGGCTTTAAATTACTTTCCAGTTGTTCCTTGCAAACACCTTTCGTTCCATGTTACGCTATTGCCTTCTATTGCATAAAACCTTATTTGGGGTACATCTCTCTATGCTCTGCGGGACGACCCTCTTACCAGAGGTATAAAAATGTGCTTAAAATATGTTTTTAGCCACTTAAAAATCTAAATAAATAATTTTTAATAAATATAAAATATAATAATAAATAATAAATTTTATTTTCTATAAAAAAATAATAAATTTCACAACACATTGGAAAGTTTGAAATTATATATATTAAAGTCATTTTTTGGGGACAAAATTTAGGTCAAGCCACTTATATCATTAGGCTACTTTAATCAAATCTTGCCATGTGACTTCCCTTAAAATGAAAATTCATGTTGATAAAATTTTAAATTTTCATCAGACCATTATTAATAATAAAAATTAGCCTTTCGGAAGCTTATCCTCTGATTGTGAGTCGTTTCCGTGAAGTCAACAGTTAACATACACCGCAAAAACAACACCTAAAGATACTTATCTGTTGGCACCTTTTTATACGCACCGCACCTATTAAAAATTTTATAACGCGTTCTTGGCAGTGTGGACAAAAAAAAGGTTTTAAAAATATCACTTCTTTGTCACATAACTCTATTCACTTTTGATGAAGGGAATGATTTCAAAATAGTACCCTTCCAATCTTAAATATAAAACCCATTTCATAATATAAATTATATTATAAAATGGATCTTATATTTAGGACCGGAAAAGTATTATTATAACCTTAAATTAAAGTTAACCATTAAAATATTGATATTAACAATTAATATTTTAACGATAAGAGGTAACACATTGCTCTATTTTAGTACTTCTGGAACAATCTCGAACCCAAAAACATATGGGGGAAACATTATTCTTGAGTGAAAATTTTCTAGACAAATTTATATTTTAATTAACCCTTTATTTTAATATATGTATACTAGTTATTTAGCTCTTATATTTAAAAATGACGGAAAGAGGATGACTCAATGATTATTCATTCACTGGAATTAGAAGTGAAAGTTTTGGAGAACCGCATCGTTGATTGTTAACATAATAAAGGTTAAAAAAAAAAAAACTGACAGTCAAAAGGTTAAAAAAACAGAGCTTCTTATAAATAGCAATTTAGCCGTCAATGACTATTATAATTTAGAAGTATAATATATAAGAGTACTTCATCAGCTCTTAAATATAAGAATTCATAGAAAGATTTATTTAATCTTAAATATAAAATTTTTTGATTCCCTTTATTGTAAAATTTATAATTTTTCCTTTGTATTCTCTTTGTTGATTACATTTAGGTTAAAGTATACATTTGATCATTTATCTTTATATAATATTTTATTTTAGTTTCTTAACTTTAAAAATTATATTTTTAATCTTTTTATCCTAAAATTGTTAGTCCTAAATGGTTGTTTTTTGTAACAATCATAATTATTTTGAAATTTGAACTTAATAGAATGTTTTATCAATACTCAATATTTTAATATTGTCTTCGGCCAAAAAAATATTTTAATATTATCACTTTTTATAAATAATTTTAAGATTAGAAGACTAAAACTATACTTTTTAGAATTAAGGAATTAAATTCAAACCTGGTGTAAAATTAAAAGAGTAAAAAATATGTTTAATCTTACATTTATTAAAAGGAATTCCATTAACAGAGTAATCTCAAATGTAAACAATTAAAATGGGCACGTTAAAAAATTTAAAACACAATTTTCACAAATAACTAATTTTATTAGTTTTTCTGTAAATTAATAAGTTTTATAGATCGAATCACTGACCTGTAATGGAACCTAAAATGGTGTTCCTTTTGAAGCTGTTTGGCTCGAGAGTACAATGGTATGGTTGGAATTAGAGCTGGGAATGCGGGCTGGCGGTGCGGATACGGGCCAGCTCACAGCGGTGCGGGCTGGCACCGCCAAGGCGGGCTGGCGGGCTGGCCCGCCGGCCCGCCTAACTTTTTTTTTAAAAAAAATATTATTATTTTGTATAAGTTTGAGCTTAGTTTGTAATGTTAAAATTGGACTTGGAGTTTTAAACTTGAGTAATGAGTTATAATAAAATAATGTGAGGATTAATTTATAATTTGAGAATATATTTTAGAAAAACTAACACATATTTTTTTCTAAATAATTAATTTGACTATTTTTTTATCTAAATTAATTAAGTAGATCTTTTATGTATGTATTACATATGCAATTATATGGATGAGAAGATGTAAATATGAAATTTGGGAGTTAAAATCCTCCAATTATGTTGTATAATATATTAGAAATTATATAAAATTAAAAATTTTAAAAATAAAAAAAAAGCGGGCTAGCCCGCGGCGGAGCAGGCTGAAAGTAGTGTGGGCTAGAGTGGTGGATTGGCATTTTGCTAACCCGAGCCCGCCATTTTTGGCGGGTTGGCGGGCTGGGCCCGTATTACCAGCTCTAGTTGGAATAAGGGGCAGGTCAAGCCGTCACGGGGAGACATGAGAGTACATTATAATTTATTAGAGGCATGCCGCCTTACGTTATTTCTCAGATATAAACACTCTCTCGTGCTGATTGATTGATGTACAAATGTATAAAATAATGCGTAAATCATTTTTTTTGACCGGAAACTGCGTAAATCATTATGTTAAAATAGATTAATATTATAATAATCCTAGGCATTGTATATAGTTAGGAGATTCTTGCGTATCTACCATGATTAGCATTAATTGTGTTTCGTCCTCGTACGAGAATTATATCATTTAATCGCCTGGGAACTCAGATATATTTTATTTTGGAAGAATTACAATTAGTTTTAAAAAAATCTTATAAGTTGTCATTCTCTATTTTACAACTTGTTATTTTATTATAGACTGTTTAGGTTATTATTGAGAATTTTTAATAATTATTTTTAGAAAAATTAGGTTCAAGAGGTTTTCATTCAAATTTTAAAAATTACAGGCTTAATATAACTTTTAATCCATGAAATTTGAAGGACGCAAGGTGGCATATTTTAATGCGGTAATTTTTTCTAAATTTGGCAAGTTTTTCTTTTTTTGGGTCACCATGTCTTGATCCATTAGGATGTATGTGAACTGGATTCATTAACTCAAGTCATTATATCATTCAATGTTGACTGGGTCAGAAATGGTTTTGGTTTATAACTCTATTATGTTGGGCTAGGCTTCGCCCATTAGTGCTACTCTTTCTCGTTACTCGGCTGCGTTGCAAACAATATGTAGGACAGATTAATGGGCAATCTTTGAAGGCCTATCCTGGGCTTGGAATTTTGGTTTTAAGCAGGTGGTACTGAAATTAGATGCAAAGAGGATCAAGGGTCTTTGCTCACGAAACCTCACTCAAGAGGAGGATGAGAGTTTAGGAACTGATTGGATTTTACATGGAGCCTGGAATTTTCAACAGTTACGGGACATTGTTGATCAGAGTGTCATTCAGCGCCTCATTAATATCATTCCGCCTATGGACCATGCTGGAAGATGTGATGACCTGGAAAGCTTCTTATGATGGCTTATTCACTATTAAGAGCGCGCATCAATTGATCGAACCACCTTCTGCTGATAAATATGATCCAGTTTTCAGAGTGATATGGAAATGGAAAGGAGCTGAGAGAACTAGAACTTTCCTGTGATGAATTTACAATGACAGGCTCCTTACAAATAAATGCTTGGAGGAGTATGTAGTCTTCTTGTTCGCCTATTTGTGCTTATTGTCAAGAAGGAACCGAGGACATTTTGCGTATCCTGTGTGATTGTTCCTACGCAAAGAAAATGTGGTTAACGCATCTCAATCACAGGTATGTGCAATCCTTCTTTTCCCTTCCCTTGAGAGATTGGATTTCTCTTTGTCAGATAAAATTAAAAATGGATCAAGAAACGTATCAGGTCAGGTCTCGGGTCAGGATAATCAGATCTTCTAGGCTCACGCTATAAGCTAGATTATAAAAGTCTAAACTTTGAATGCGCAGCAGAGCACCTCTTTGCAAGAAAGAATAAGAGAGGGAGAGAGAGATAGTAGGAAAGCTCAACTATTGGAATGAGTTGAACTGATAGGTGGAGGCCTCTATTTATAGCTTTGGTCAGGAGTATTTTGGGAAGTCAAAATATCCACTGAGCCCATCAATTTGAATTTGAATTTGGATATTCAAATGTATCTGACTTATGAGATTATGTTTTTTTAATTCAAATCCAGA
Source organism: Neltuma alba (assembly GCF_004799145.2). Taxonomy (NCBI): domain Eukaryota; kingdom Viridiplantae; phylum Streptophyta; class Magnoliopsida; order Fabales; family Fabaceae; genus Neltuma; species Neltuma alba. The sequence continues at coordinate 104,920 of NW_021636677.1, read as the reverse complement.
ATCAATCATAATCAATTCTAAATATGTCTCTAATATATATTTAATCTCTACAATATAAATTAATTAAATTTATATTGTAACCGATTGGATTTGATTCAGGATGTTTGACTAAATCAAACATATCATAATCTTGTTTGGATATTTGATCGGTATATTCTTTTAATATCCAGTTAAATAGTCCAGCCCATTAAGGGCAAATCCAAGCCCAAATCCAATACTCATAATCTCAAACACAGTATGGGGAGAGTAGGCAATGAAAAGTGGAATTTCTTTTGGGCATAGCCGTCTGGAAATTATGAAATTGGAGGAATAGCGCTTTATGTAATGTGGATTTCATCAAACCGAGTGATCCTTCTTCCTATTTGAGGAATTGTTGGAAGTTTTTTAACTTTGAACAATAGTGGTAGTGATAAAAAATGCTTTCATTGTAACTGATTCTGCTGAACCCTCTTATTCTTAGATTCCTCCTCCTGGGACTAGATTAAAGTTAATGTGGATGGGGCTATGGATTTGGTTTCTAACAAAGCTGGGTGTGGTGGCCCGTTGCGTGACCATAAAGGACATTGGATAGCAGGATTCTCTCATGAACCATGTACATGTAGTGCTCAAGAGGCGAAAGAATGGGCAATTTATAAAGAATTGAAACCAGCCTGGGACATTGGATTTAAACTGGTAATTCTTGAATCAGACACAAAGGTGCTAATAGAACAGCTTAGCAAGGGAAATCAAAGAACAAATGGCAGCATCCTATGTGTTCAGATTCAGAATTTGTTATGCTTTGGTTGGATTGTCAAGTTGGAGTACATTTCAAGAAAAAGGAACAGAGTTGCAGATGGCCTAGCAAAGACCGGGATTTCAACCTCACAGCTTTTTGATGTTAGCCCAAACAGCTTATGGGCTCTAGTGGAAGGAGAATGTAAGGGATACAGTCCCACTGCCTCTTAATTTTGTTCGGCGTTTAGCCTCTTCCGTACCCACACGGGGGGAAAAAAAAATCAGATGCAGATAACTTAATTGATCAGTTGCTCGTAAAGGAGAATATTGAGAATTGCCGTCTCATGTTTCAATTGGGAAGTGGAATTAAAGTAGAAAAATTAATTTGGAGGTCCAGTTTTTTCAGTTTGGAATCAGGTCCTTGATTCCCCCCCTTCTTTGTTAGATCCTCCCTCTTTCTCCTGTCAAGTGCATTAATCCTTGTTGTTGAATAAGACAAGCACCGTTACAACTTCCCATTAAATCTCCTTCCCCACCGTTCTCCTTCACCGATAGTTAGGGGTGAGTATTCGGTTATTCGGTTCGGTTATCATTGATAACCGAATTAACCGAATAACCGAATAGTTTACATTTCTAACACCGAACCGAAACCGAACACTTCTAACTAACCGAACCGAATTAACCGAAATAAATCGGTTCGGTTAGATAGTTTGTTCGGTTATCTAGCAGAAATGCAAGGCAGTAATGGTTTAGAGAGGCTAAGAGAAATTAGAATACAAGTTCTAAATTAATGAACAGAGAGCAACAAGATCAATAAACTGGAAAATATGAAGAGGAATAGGATAAGACGAATCAAAATACAAGTTATAAATCTAATAGCAGAAAGCCTCCAAGCAACGGAGTGAGAAGGGAGAAAGGGTCGATCAGCTGAGAGTGAGCACGGTGAGAACAAGCAACGGCTAAAGATTGGGTGTGGGTCGACAATTGAAGACTGGAGAGTAAGGATGGTGAGTGGAAGACATCGAGTGTGAAGCTGTCATTTGAAGATGGAGACTAGAAGCACCAAAGGTGAAAAGCTAAAGCTGGAGTTTGAGAGCAATTGAGTGATTGCTGTTGAGTTACTCTTGGGGGCGGGATGTGATGCGGCAACACAAGAGAAATGCAAGTGAAGTGTAACACGCTCGGGTTTTTTCTCTTTATGGGCTTCAGGCTTTTTTTCCAAAGGTGGGCTTCATTTTTTTTATAAGGTAAAATTACTAGATATTTGGGCTTGGACTCAATAGACAGTAATAGCCCAACTTCATTTCATAATTTGGTTTTTTCGGTTAAAACCGATTTTTTTTTATCATAACCGAACCGAAAACCGAAAACCGATATTGTTTAAAATAAAAACCGAAAACCGAATTAACCGAACTGAAAAAACCGAATTAGGTTCGGTTCGGTTCGGTTTTCAGTTTCGGTTTAATTTTGCTCACCCCTACTGATGTCTGAGTACGAGCTTGTCCATGAAACTCGCGAAAACCTCGAATTCCAGCTGCATCCCACTGGTTCATCTGATATGTTTCCCCACCTCCACTTTCTTCTCCTTTTACTATTTCTCCCTTAAGCGGTTCACTAGACTCACTCCGTGTAAACCACCATATCGAATGAACAAAATCAAAAGCTCTATTCCTGATCTCCTCATCCTCGTTACTTCACTCTTCTTTCCTACATTGCACGTGCTAAATTATTCGTTTTCTTGCTACACTTTTCAACAATTGTTTATTCCATCTCCAAATATTCACACTTCTAATCCTCTCTCTTAAATTGAGCTTTTAGGCTTTTGATTCATTTCTCTAGTGTTTTGCTCGCTAACTTGTCATCTTTCATCAAAGTTTTGAGCAACAAGACCACAATAAATTTTGAGAATTGGATTTGCAAATCTGCATTCCTTTAAACTGTTTTTTAAATTGAATTCATACTAATTATACAATTTATCTTTACTTCATTTTCAGATTGAGTTTATTTTTCATTGGTTCCTCTATTTTCTGCCCATCCTCTCAGCTTAGATTTGCTTCTACTTAGTTTGGACATTGAATATTCTAGGACCTGATTCAAAACTGAGAAAAACTATAAAGACCTCTAAATTAGTTTTCCCATTAAAGTACTGCCTTCAACCTTTAATATAAGAATTAGTTTGATATTTAATTTGGTTTTTAATATAAGATTCTCATTCATTTTGCCTCTTATATTTGTTCATTGTTTTCAAAGTATTTCTTATAGTAGTTAAATATATTAAAGGTTTTATCAAATGATAGTTTGATTACCAAGATATTTTAGAAAAAATAATTATTATTAATTATAAATAACTAATTTAAATTAGTGTTTATACTTTATACTAAGTACTGAAAGTAGTATATATCAAGAGACTGCAACAGGGCAGCCCACGCTCTTTCAAAGACGGGCATATCTCACTCTTCGCTGTTGGATAATTGTTCGGAAAATTTGAAGACTCTTGTGGATAAAGACTGTACAGGGAATAATCCCAATGGCTTATTATTTGGGCATCACAGGTACCCCTCTTATTGTTGGCCCAATCCCTTTTTAATTTACACAAACTTATCAGCTTATTCTTAGCCCAAAAGAAAAAATAAAAATGAAGCATGTATTTTTTAAAAATTTAAGATTCAACTGTCTGAGCAAACAAGAATTTGAATAGAAAATAATGAACCTCCGTTAATAAACTCAAACTTATTTACAATATTAGAGTTATGATTGCTAATAGCGTTTGGATTGATTTTGAGATAAATTGATTATTGAGTTTAGCAATTTGAAAGTTAGATTGAGGTTTTACCGGTTTGGACTTTTGAGCAAATATGAAATCCAGGATTACTGTCCTCATGGATTTTTTAGTAATAAACCAGTCATAGATTTCATTGTTTTGTGTTACATTTTCATGAATTTTATTATCTATAATCGTGCAATATATTACCTAAAAAATGTTCTTAACTTGTTGCCACAAAAAAAAAAAAAGTTCTTAAATTCGATCAAGGGTCAACTATGCGTTGGGGAGATAATTTTATAATTTATACGCAAGATTAGTCCAATACAATTCAAATTACTAACACTATCTTAATATAAGATTCAGTTGACTAATTTAAAATTACTTTAAAGTATTTATATTTATTTTTTCTCTAAACTAATTTATTTCACTTATAAATTAATATATAATTTACTAATATACTCTTCTGGTCCTATTTATAAAACAAAGAGAGAAGATATTTTTTTGTTCTATTTACAAGGCACTGAGAGAAATGTTTTTATATGGATGTACAATTTTACTCTTCATTTATTGTGTTTACTTTGTCTACATAAGGTATAATTATATTAAATAGGAATAAAGTTGAAAAGTTGTTGAATTTTAAATGAGAGTTAACGAAGTTTAAGATTTTTCTTAGTCTGTATGAAACATTGGAGTGACTTATAAATAGAATCAGAGAAATATATAAATATTTTAAAGAGATCATATAACATACGTTATAATTAAAAAATTTAGTAACTCTTCACAAATTAAACAATTGAGTCTTATATTAAATATTAGATCTATTACCTTTTACTAGACATGTTATGATTTACACAACATGCGCGATCAAGTTTTGGCTCGATAGGTGGCCAGAGTAGGAAGGAAGAATCGTCAATAAGCCAAGTATTACACTAGACAATATGAATCTAGATGCTATAGTGAAAGAAGTTCATCGGGATGAGGGGAGTAAATGGCACTGGTTTCCGGACATGTTGCAAAAAATGCAAGATATACCACTACCTTGTGATGAGGATAGGGATGATAAATTTGCATGGATTGGAGGTACAGAGGGTGCTTATCAGTTTCTGATATCTACTGAAAGTGTAAAGGGAGATTAGAAGAGGGGAGGGCTTGATTCTGGAGCTGTGTGTGGAAGCTAAAAACTACAAGGCACATTCTGGTCTTCTCATGGTTAGCCGTCCAGGATTGACTCTTCGCGGCAAAACGATGTGAGAAGATCCTTGGAAATCATCTGAGAGGTATTAGATGTGGGATCGCTGAGGAAGACTCGATTCATGCGCTAAGAGATTGTAAAGGGTCAAAAAATATCTGGCAACCTCTTGGCATTGACCCCACTGATTCGAGCTTTTATGGAGGTTCCTTGAAAGACTGGTTTAGAAGTAATCTGATAAAAAGGTGGGTCTGGTGTGTGAAGTTTGGAGTAGCATGTTAGTGGATCTGGAACCGGAGGATTAGAATGCTCTTTGAACCAGATTTTGATATGCCAGCGAGACCTATTACCGTCATTAATAAATGTGTACGGGAATGCCTCAATTTGAGCTCTGATTTTGATGGTGGTTGTAACCCTCTCAATTCTGAACTTTGAGGAGTGGTTTATGGGTTGAAGTTGGCGCAGGGTTTGGGATTTTCAAAACTCGTTGTTGAAAGGGACTGCTCTACTATAATCACAAAACTTCAGGAAGCGTGGAACCTTAGCACATCTCAAGACAGGATTCTGAACTACTGGTTGCGTGATTTTAACAAGAGTTTACAGATTCTTTTTGTACCTACTTAAGAAAAAGGCAATTTTATAACAGATTTTCTAGCTAACTATAGTTTTACTCTTAACAATGAGTTACACATATTTGAAATACCCTGGTAATGTGGTGAATACTTGTCTAAAAGACTTAATGGGTGTTTCTTGCCTACGCTTTCACTTTAGTTGATGAATAAATAGAAGTTCTTAAGCCGTCTTGCCCCGTTTCTTACCAACAAAAAAAAAAAAAAAGATAAATATATAGATATTGCACACACGGGCGGTTCGTAACAACATTGTCATTATTAGCACCTTCAAGTTCTAGGCTTAGCGAAATAGCAATCAATTTTCCGGCAAAAAAAAAAAAAGAACAGAGAAAGAAAAAGCAATCAATTTCGTTATGAAGGACTTTCCCCTTCAGCATTTTTTTTATAAAACTCGATCTTCCCTTTTCTTTTGAAGCTGGTTCACTATGTTATATTAACCAACTAGAATCTGTATTAATAACGTTGTAGGAGTCAGGTATGTTCATTCAAGGTTTTTTTTTTTTTTTTTTAATTTTTAAAGTGAAGGAAGGCGAAAAAGTAGAGTGAAATATTATCATTGAACCCTTGGGCGAAGCACAGCGAAAATAACTCAAACCAGACATTACATTGCTTCCTGAGCTTTTTCATCAGATGTCTCGGTTTTGGTTTTATTTCGTTCTGCATCCTAAATTCCTGATATTAATACTAGCAAGTAAGCATGTGACGGGTTCAAGTAGACACATTCAGGAAAAACAGGATGAAACGAACTCATAATATATATGGATTTCAATCGGTCTTGACGTCAGGATTTTGGATGGAAGACTGATACAACACGTTCTTGGCTTCGGTGGCGTCCAGAATCTTCTTGCTCAATGCTTCCTTGGCCGAATCCCCACTCATATACATCAACCTCAATCCCCACTCCACCAGTTCTGGGCACAATACCTTCACAACGTACGACATCCTGAACCATCCTGGTACCGTCAAATACCTGTCTCCCCTCGCCACGCTCTTCACTATTGCTTCTGCACACCCACTTGCTGATCCCACCGGCACTGCGCTCACTTCAACCTGCATCACCATTATTAGTATTATGCCTTTCTTTCTCAATCCCTAAATCAATCAAGAAATGTCATATATATGCATAGCGCTTACATCTCTTAGATCTTGATCTACCTCCACCCTTCCTTCGCCCATCAAGTACTTCCCCTTGGTTATTTCAGACTCTATGTAGCCTGGGGTTACTATGGTTATGCCCATATCAGACCCAACTTCCACCCTCAATGTCTCGTACATGGAGACTAAAGCGGCTTTGCTTGCCTGAACATAGCACGTATTAGAAATTGCAGAGGATGAACTTATGGGCAGAAAGCATTATGTGACATGGCTTACACTATACACGTTTCTTCTGGGTGCTGGCATCCAAGAATCCACAGATGACATTACTACGATTTTCCCTCGGCTGGTTTTTAGATGCGGTAAAGCAAAACGAGTCGTGTACACTGAACCCCAGAAGTTTGTCTCCTGCGAGGACATAGACAAGACAGAACATTGAAGAACAGAGAAGAGAAAACAGAGTAAAATATGTGTAAAAGATCCTCATACCATAATGGGCCTCAAGTTGGTGATATCAGTTTCTTCTTGGAACAATTTAGAAGTGGCAACAGCCGCATTATTAACCAAGTGATCCACTGCATGAAACATTCTCAGCAAACAGGTACAATTTTGCGATTAATATTCTCTACTAACTTCGCATCAAAGCAAGATAGAGAGAGAGAGAGAGACAGAGTGTTACATTTTCCAAAATGATTTACAGTTTCGTCGATCATTCTGGCACAATCCTCGACCTTGGAAACATCTGCGTGTATTATAATAACATCCGGAGATCCAAAATCTCGAGCTCTATCCGCAACTTCCCTAAGTGCATTCTCCCTCTGAGCAGAGAGTGCTAAACGAGCACCTTTTTTGCCATACTCGTATGCCAAATGCTGCAAATTGAACAGGAGCTGATGGCAATGGACACAGCACGATTATTCTAGCAAACAGGGAAAAAAAAATGGGCATGGGATAAATTACCTCGCCGATGCCGGAGGAAGCACCAGTTATGAGGACAACTTTGCCGGCGAGATTCTCAGCGAAGATGGAGTTCAAGGTGCAAAGAAAGAACTTGAGAGTCCAATAGGCGGGTAAGAAGAGGGCAAGAGAAAAGAAGGTGAACGGAGGAGCAACGAGGTTGAGGAAACCGTGAATGAGATCCATGAATTAGCAACAGAAGAAACAGGAACGAAAATGATCTGATTAATGATACGAAAGAATGAAAGAAATCTGGGGTTTATAGGTGACCAAAGGAGGGACGAATGCGAGGCAAGGTGGCACCAATGCATGCCATGTAAACGACACGTAGCTCAGAGATAGCGAACGCGTCGGTGCCTATTGTCCGGTGACGTTTCGATTTGTACTGTAACGAGTTCCTTCCTCCCTGCATCGGGCCCGCTCACTCACGGAGATTATCAGACCCGTAAACGACACTGTTCCCAGAGTCGTTTGTGGTTCCATTCATTAGGATAAGGGAGATGATTCGAAAGCTCGCTAGACTCCTCGAAAATCTAGAAACCCCCCCCCCGGGGGAATCAAAAGATGTTTGTGCTCAAAATCCAAAAGTTGGCTAAAGTAACTTTGTTTCGCTGCTTTTGTAAATGGGAATCTGCTCGACGACAAAGTTGCTCACACCCATGAATCAGAAATTAATTATATATTCCCCCGAGCTTAATAGAAAAACTAACTAACTAATTTACATAAATTAAAATTTTTTATTAAATTAGTTATTATAATAAATATGTATTGTTTTCTTTAAAATATTCTTAATAATTATATGTATTTGTTAAAATTATCATGCAATAAAAAGATTATTTTTAAGATCATATACTTAAAACTAAATTAAAAGTCAAATCACTAGTGTTACACTAGTTCTTCAGAACGACAAGTGCTGAATTGAGGAAGACTTTGATCATAGCTTATTAATTAATTACACCATTAGGCAATTTACAGGGCTCGGTACCTTTCCATCAGTAACTGTATTAACCACCATATCGCTACACTTTTAAAATTCTCAATTATACCCCACTGAGAAGCCGTCACGTTTTAGATGGCTGAGTTCAAGCCTCCTCTGCCGGAGGACTCTTGCGATGAATTCGTCAGCCCTTTTGCTGAGTTCGTCAGAAGCAGAGACCACATTTTGTTCTCCACTTTCTTCTTCCCTTTTCATCTTCGTCACCTTCTCTGCAACATTTTTCTCTTGTTTCTTTGATCTCCGGAACTGGACAGTTCGAATTTGAGGCCACTGAGTTTTGCTGCTATTGACGTGTTCCTCATACAAGTACACAGGAGTGGTTGAAGAAGAAGAAGAATGCGGAGAGAAGATTCTGGAGTCTACAACTATGGCCAAAATGATGAGGTTGCCTATGATAAACAAAATCTTTGAGCTCAGTAAGACAGAGGCAAAACCGGGAATTAAGGCGAAGAAGACGAACTTCACAAGTGAAGGGAGGCAGGAAGTGATGCAGTAGAAGACACTGCAAGTTAAAACTATCAAGAAATAGAAATACAGATGGTCGAGAATCTTCTTCATTTGAATAAGATCCTTTGAGATGAAGAGTTCTCTGACTGTACGCCGGCAAAAACGAAGCCCAAAGTAACTATATAGATTAAGGCAGGGGTTGATTGGTAAAATCAGTCGCATGTTAGTTTATAGTTGCTTGTGAGGGATTAACGACTTTAGATAAAGCAATGGGACACGGTGACGTGGCTTTTTGTAGGCAATATTCCTTTTTGATATCAAAAACTATTTACCCCCTTATCTCTGATTCAGTTCAGAGTGGCTTTTCATCTCTTCATTTTTGTCCGGTGTGAAACATGATGTATAATTAATTTCAGCTAAATGCGTTTGTTTTTTATTAGCTTCGTAGAAGACATTATCATGATCTTTAAGGGTGGCTGCTAAATCCAATGGCTTCTTCTGTGATTGAGAATCCACATCAAAGTGATCAACTTGGGGATCATTTGGGTGACAATGAATGTTATCCTTTTATCATATGCAATTCTTTTCGTACAGAAACTTTGTCGACAAATGAAAATAATTTGGACGGATCTCATCTAAGAAAGCACGCTTTTACGAGGATTTGTAAAGCTCTGTCTTTTGACTATGGCAAAAGTGGGTGGGATTTTGTTTCAAGATCTTTAGCGTTTGCTTTATTAATCTTGTGGAAGAAGGCTTATCATTACGGAAAAAGCAAATATGGAGTAGAAAATAGAAATGATACATTCCTAGTGTGGGAATAAGCAATTGTGTATTGAATCTACTCATTATTAGAAATTCCTTACAAGCAATATGAATATTTTAAAGAAAAAAATTATAAATTTAGAAAATAAATTGAATTGAGATTTTATATTTAAAATCAAATCTAAGCCCTTAACTATTTCTTATATTAACTAGCAAAGTTACTACTTCTTTATGCATCATCATACTTATTTGGATCAGAATAATATTTTATTTTTATATAATTTTTAATCCTGGATATTGTCCCTCGCTGCATCCTCTCTACTCTCTACTCTCTAGTATTGTTCTTTGCTTATTGTTAGGACTTAGGATGCAGATCATTCTTGCATCAACGTAAGCGTACTGGGCCCGCTGCCCACTAGCGGGAAAATTATAAGATTACAAAAAAAAAAACTTTTCGCACTTATAATTTTATGATTCGGTCCATATATCTCAATTGTTAATTTGTTAACAAGAGGGTCAATTGACTAATTTCAAAAAATTTAGAAAGTTACTAAATTATTTTAAAATATTTATATTTTCTGTTTTTATTTAAACTGATTTGCCTTACTTACAAATTGTTTTATAATCTAATAATTTATATAAATATTTTATAGAGATCATGTAACATGTATTATAATTAAATAGTTTAGTAACTTTCTTAATTTTCTTAAATTAGTCAACTGAATCTTATATTAAGTAACAGAGATAGTAATTAGATTTTTATGGGGCCAAACATCAAATATATACTTCTGGTACTTCATACATTACCAATAAAACTTAGTTCAAAATGCAGTATTCTTTTACAAATTACTTTTCAATTCAACACTAGCCCCATGATCTGTGACAATCATTCTTCCAAAAATCTATTCAGATTAAATCAAATAATTTATTTGAAAGATTAACCATAATATAAAAAAAGAAATCTTAAAATTATAAAATCACTGTTATGATTAAAAGGAATAAACTTATATCAAGAACAATATCAATCATTAACTTGAGCCTTAGATATCTAAAATCCGAAAATACTATTCAACTATTAACCCAAACAAAACATAGGCTTTCAAACATATAAACTGATAAATCATTTTAAAATAAGTTATGGAGTTTATTAATCGAAAAGTTAAAACTTTCAAAAGATAGTCACATGCAAAGTCTTAGAGGCCCATTGCCTTCTAACGATCCTCCCATCAAAATAGTAGCAATTAAAGTATTAATTTACAATATCAGAGTAAATGAGCCTTATGTGGCAATATGTAATAAATCAACACATAAAACAAAAGAATAAAAGGTATACAAGCATAACAGCATATTAAGCCTTCAAAGCCTTTCCTGATGGCCCACCACCTGAACTATCACCTAAAGATAGTAGAAACCACGAGGTGAAACACAAGCCTCAATAGCCACTTAGCTAGCTTTCCAACTTATTATACATACTAACATGTGCTCGTAGAGTGTCAAGTGGGACAGTTATTAGTTCTCAAGAAATATAGATATATCAATAGGAATATAAAACACATATACTAAGATAATTTTAATTATACAAAGCCTCACTATGGGGGCTAACATACAAGCCACATAAGTTTATCCCTCACTTTGAGGGATGAATAAGAAGCCACAAGGGCATATCCCTCACTGTGGGGATGAAAGAAGCTAATCAATATGCACCAATGGTAGCCTTACCACGTGATATAACAGGACTCAATTCAAAATCCAAATAATAACCAATCATTCACAATATAACAAGAAATATCTCAATTTTTTCTTAATATAATCCATAAAATATAAATCATATATTTTCTCAAACGACACAATCATAATTCTAAAAGTCCCACAAGACAATTTTCATAGTTCAAAAAGGTATAACATATTTCCTTAAGTTTCAGATAGCACATCATTATTTGAAAATATCAAAATACTCACAAACAGCATATTAGTACATATAATAAGTGGAAAGTGATTATATCTCGCCAAAGTAATAAAAAAGATTACCATAAGGTCAATCCCGTGCTCAACCAATAATTAATTTATGCAATTAATATGACCACTTATTAATATAAGTTATTTAATTAATTAATTAACTTATATATTTTAGTTAAATTTCTAATCTAATTTAATTTAATTTAATTTTATATTATAAAATTCTTAATTTATAAGTTAAGTTCCAAACTTCAAAAAAAAATCTCTAATAATATATCTTCAGCATTTTCAACATTTTAAACCGATTAAAATCTCAATAATATGTCAAAAAATCCAAATAAATTATTTAACTTAATTTTAATCAGTAAAAATGTGATAAATATCGTATATACAGATTTTTTAACTAAATAAATTAATTTAAATATTAAAAATCAACAAATAGACAAATCTACACTAATTAAAATTAACTATCAATTTATCTATAAATTTCTATGGTCAACTATTATCAAAACTCAATACTTACCCCATACACAAGTCTCAAAATTTTTTCTAATCACTATAATAATATTGCCATTAGGAAGCTTAAAATATATAGAAAAAAATCATAGAGAAAATTTGATAAAAAAAAATAATTTTATGTACCTAAATTATCTTCAAAACTTGTCATCTCCCTCACAATGATAGTTGATCTGTTCCTTATTCTCTCTCCCGCATTCTTTCTCTCTTGTGCCTCATGGGAAATCGAATTGTGGAGGGTATTTTTTAATACCCCACACATTTATTAGGAGGAGCTTCCCTTTAATAAATTCTTTCCAAATTTTTCACCAAACTTTCGATGGAAAGTTACCTCTTTTTTTATATAATAATATAATATTATTTATTTTTAATTATTTTTTACTCCCTCCGTTCCTTATTATAAGAAACAAATAACCGAAGTACGTTGATCAAAAAAATAGTTAAAATTAGTTAAGAACAATTAATGTGTGAAAAGTATAATTTTTTTTCCAAAAATGCCCTCATTAATAAGGAGAGAGAGCATGAGAGAGAACAATTAAATTATTAAAAGAAAGAGAAGTGGGAGGGAAAGAGAGTGTGAGTTGAAGATAATAAATATGGGTAAAATAGTAAATCAACACAAAAAAGTAGAGACAACTTGTAAGTGTCTCTTATATATAGGAACATGCCATAAGCATCAAATGTCTCTTATAATAAGGAACGGAGGGAGTATTATTAATATTATTTGTATTTTTTACATAAATCCTTAAATAAGATTTAGGATATTACGTGATCAAATTTACGTGACGTTTTAAAACCACATGTATAATGTTCCCTTTGAATTTTGAATGTTTTGGAACTGGATTGATACCAGCTAATATACAAAGACCAAATTACAAATCAGAAAAAACAATATGCCCAGTGCAAGGCATATGTCGTAGTAAATCCTCACGCATACCATTCATAGAATTAAGTCAGTCACATCAGCTTCCTGTAAATTAATAATATACAGTTCTGGTAAAAAAAAAAAATAATATACAGATATATAAGTCCGAAAAAGAATATAAAATCACAGGACCATCCCATCATAACTCCACCCTCGTGCCTTTTGCCCTCTTAACAAATTATTATTTATTTGAAAAGAGAAAAATCATTAATTCACATGTAGGTCACAGGGGATAGTGGGCCAAGTAAATGCCGTCAGGTCCATACATAAACAAGTGAGCCGGGCTTGTATATTGGGTTTGGATGTAACACATGGGTAATTTCATTTTATGTATTAGTACAGAATATGATACAGCACTTTAGGAAGAAACATCCAAAAACAGGTATGTGGTGGGAAAGTGAAAGCAAGACGACGAGACTCGCAATTTCCGCCTTCGTCTTCATTAATTCTTCAATACACGTCATGATCACCCTGCATCCCACGCGCAAACACCACATTTATTATCAGTGAATATTATACAAACAATTACAATATCATTAATTAAAAATGGATCTAGATCCTGCACAGTAGAGATGGAAATTGAAATGATCGTGGAAGATATCGAACTGACTTTCTTGGGGAGGATGAAATCCACGAACTTTTTCTTCCCTTTTACGTTAGTAGGCGACTTCTGTTTCTTCTGTGTCGCTATGGACGAAGAAGAAGAAGAAGCCTGCTGGTGCTGATGATGGCTCTGCGTCACGTATCTCCTGATTTGCTGCCTCACGAATCTCTCGTACAGGAAGGCCGCGCCGTTGAACTGCGGCAGCACCAGCCACGCCACCGCCACCAACTTCACATCGTACCATATCGGAATCCTTCATGTTCACCGTCGTACTCATCAAAATCAAAATCACCCAAAATACTAAAGAGCGATGTACATAATTTGTTATCTGTATGCGCGCGCACACACACACACACACACATATATATATATAAGGCTTGTGTTGGTGACTCACCACTCTAGAATTGATTGCAGAAGCATTTCTGTGAGGGTGAGGAAGGAGTATAAGATCCAGTAAGATAGCCACTGCTGATCGTCCAGCTTCGACGGCGACTCTATGGCCACCACGGACGCATACCTGTCATCATCATGGAATTACACGCATCATTCCTCCGCCATGGCCACCTTATCAAAACCCAAAATAACACAGCAACACAAAAAAAAAAAAGTATAGGTCTACTCACAAGGGGTACAACAAAGTCACCACCGGCCTGCAAAAGCAATAACACCATCCATATATTCGTCACTTGCTACGCATATATATATTGGATCTAGAAAAGAACAAGTTAAACAAGACCTGCCGGAATAGTACGTACCCGGCGAGCGAATGAAGGTGGGTGACCAAGGTCCACAATTTGCCCATGTTCTTAGGCAGAGACAGAGAAATCTGATTGGATTATTGGGGGCAGCAAAGAGAAGAGGTTAGAGATTGAGGGGATTGCTTGGATCGCGGGGAAGAGGAAAGACCGGATTCTGCCTTGACGTCTGGGATATTAGTAGATTCCTTTTATACTGAGGAGGTTCTGTGGCCACGTGTAGGCGTTTCACGTCAGGATGAGGGTCGGTGACACGTAGTGAAATGAGACTGATGGATGGTTTCTATGGTTGCGGATGATCCAAATTCCAAAGACAAGGACTTCGCACTTACTCCCTATCTGTTGCACTTGATAAGTGACCGCATCCGCATGTTCACTATTTTAATTAGGCATTGAATCGAACGGGAGGACACAGACGACGTGTGGCACAAGTCTTGCTTTTTAATTATTGTGATAAGTTATACTCTTCTTACCCTATTTATAGAGCAGAGAAAAGAAAACATTTTTTGGTTCTATTGATAGGATATCAAAAAAAAAATTTTTTTTGTATAAATATACAATTTTACTCTTCGTTATTATTGTGTTGACTTTATTTATATAAAATATAATATATATTAAATAAGAATAAAGTTGAAAACTTGTTGAATTTTAAATAAAAGTTAATAAAGTTTAAGATTTTTCTCAATCTGTGTGAAACATATTGAAAATGACTTATATATAAGATTAGAAGAGGAATCTTTTATAAATTGCCGACGCAGTAAATTAACCTTACGTCCACTGAATGATTCTGCTTTGGTTTCTGATTGGCAAATCCCAACAAGAGGAGAGAAGTTGCGAGTGAATGATTGTGGAGGAAGAGGCACAAGGGAAGTTTCCATAAAGTAGGCAAGTGATCGGAAATTGTTGTGTTGAATGTTGATTATTGTCGGAGTAAGCCGAATTACCTAAGCTTTGATTGGAACCAGGACCCTGAGTTATGATTCAATTCATAAATGGATTCAGTGTGAGGGGTAATGATGCTTTTCATACGAAATTCTGAGCCACCACCAATTCCTCGTCGGCATCCAATAATAGAGCCTTTGGATACTTTATCTGTTCTAACATTTATGTCCTTCTATTATTGGATTGCCCCTCTTTTTAAATTTGCTCTATATAAATCATCCTACCATCTTAGCTTCTCTTCCAAATCAACAACATTACCGCAAATTCTTTGCAAAGGATAAAAAAAGAATTACATTCTTAAGAGTACATCCTAACTCTCTTTTTTTTTTTTTGGGCTATCAAAACCCTTTCTATTTTCGTTAAGTTATGAATTTGATTGGCATAACTAATTACCCACATTATTTCGTTCCACAAATAACATCTTCTTACCACATGTGTACATCATAGCATGTGGGTAATATTCGCCAAAGTCAGTTAATGAGAATTAAAACGGCTTCACTTCGCTTGTGACCAGTTGGACAAGATAACATCATGGCCCAGGAGAAAAAGAACATGGCAAACATGAAATATCTAATCTAAGACTAATCAATCTATGGAAGTAATTTTGGGCGAATATCTTGAAATCTCATCATTATCTAAGAAATAATGCTGTGTCGTCTATCCAGGAAGGCTTCTTTGCATTGTAATAGAAAAATGCAATCATCTGAACTAACTCATCTGCCGTCCTGTGTTCTGCGAAGGTGACAATAATAAGGCATCTTGGGTGAGCAATAAGCCCAAAACAAAGAGACGTGTATGTCTTGTGGTATCAACTAAACAACAGTGAAGAGCAAGATCCAAAGTATTCTCACCTTTCTCCCTATATACGATCCTGTTCCCACGTAAAAATAATATTTGTGGGCATTCTCTGGCTTTAAGGGCATATGCCAAGTCTCTCTCTATATTAATGTCTATCTTAACCGCCTATTACCACGCAGTTCAACGCATTATGGTTAAATAGCACAAAACAGAATGCAATAGATGACAACCAAATAGGTAGTCTATAAATTCGTGCTAGATGAATGAAATTTGACCATACCCGCGGAGGCAACCGATCTTTGGCACCCCAGTATACCTTGATTGCTTTCTCCAGCTCTTTCAAAGTTTTCCAGTTATCCATCGCCCTGTGGAATAATTAAAAGTTTAGAACAAACACCAAGAGTTGCCATTAGCTATCAAGGACCCCAACATATATCACTATTCTCCTCATCATATTAACGTCGTTAGAGAAACAGGAAAGAAAAGCTTTCACAAAGAGTAACCTTCCCCAATCAAAAGCATGAACACCGCGAAAAATATCACCTATGGCATGCCATGGCAGAAAGCCAATTTATCTAAAGTTGGACCCTAAAATATCATTTCAGGATCTCAATATTGTCCATATCATACAAAATTATAGACGATGTTAACCAATTGACATATTTCTTTCCCATATCGTTTCTTTTAAAAGTGCTTAGAGAAGTTTAGATATGCATCTCAAGCTTTATCCTTCCTCTGGCGTTTCCCCTCTACCAAACCCACACCCGGAAAAAAAAAGCTGAAAAAAATCATAAAAGCATGTATCAGAAGAGATAGAGGATATAACCTGTTATATCTTTCAAAGACAAGTACAACTAGTGGACTGGGATGGAAAGCATAACTCTCCCATTCCAAACAGTTGATCTCTTGCACCCAGTTATCATCAATCTCCCCTTCCCAGTCAATTTCAACACCATCTTCCCCAATAACATTCTTAATTGGATGCTGTTCAAAATAATCAGAAGCTCTTATTCCCCAACCAACATCAGCATCCAGGGGCCAATTCTTACTTTCTTCCTCAATCACCATCTTCTTCTCTCTGCCATTGCTAGCATCATCCTCCTCCTCCACCTCATCATCCTCCTCCTCCCCATCATCATCATCACTGCTCTCAGAATTAGATTCGTCAGAAATTCTTTCCTTCATTATGTTTTCCTTATTCTCCAAAACATCAGAGCTTTGTTGCTGAATTGAAGCAAAAGTCCTACCAAGTGAATCACGAATGAAATCTTCAACTGCCATGGCTTCGCTTTTACGCCCACGCCTTGGCTTCCTTGGAATTGTTAAGGAGAACTTGGCAGAACTTTTATCATCAACATCAGGTACCTCATTTTTTGGTTTGCGGCTTCCGGTCTTACGTTGAGCTCTTGGAGAGGAACTGGAGCTAGCTTCAGGTTCTGGTTCTGGAACAGGAATTTTTGAAGCAGCAGATGGAGGTACAGATTGCATGGCACGATGAAAATGTACAGGGGAATGCAAGAACAATCTCAAACGAGAAGTAACATTGGTAGAGTCAAAAGATAAATCTTGAATATTAAATGATGAAGAAAGATAAAAACTAGGATCTCTTTCTGTAGCACAAAAAGGTGATAAGCATCTAGGCAGGGCTGAAGCTTGGAGAATTAGCATCTTTCAATTTCACAATGAAGATGCCAACCTTCCCGAAAACAAAGTTATAAGTGGAATGGTACAATTACTTCAACCAACGAATGGACTGCGGGCAGGATCCCATCAGCTTCTCTTCACCTGGCTACACAGATAAATATAATTTGAAAAAATAAACAAACAAGAAAAGTACCATGATCAATGCTCAGCATAAAATAAATAAAGAATGTGAAAAACAACACAGCAGCAATTTCACCACGTAAACTTAATTCAAAATCATAAATCAACATGAACAAAGCAAGTTCACAACTCATGATGAATATCCCCCCAGATTTAGGGTACTAAAATCCAATCCCCGCCTAAGCATATGGATCACTGTCTTGCTAAATACCGTAAGAAAGATATCGTCATGAAATGCAAGGCTTGTGGATTCAATTAGCGACTTTCCCTTGTCAAGTTGGCGAAGTAAAAGGTATGAGTGAGAGACGTCACTCTCCATCCTTCTCCCCAAAAGCAAAGTGAACATAGTCCCATTAAGGCCAAGCAGAGTACTGGGAATACAGATCAGCCGGTCACAGGCTGCGGGCCTAAACGGACCGACACTGCAAGGTCGGAATTCCAGAAATGTCTCATTTTGCTAGGCCTAACCCTTAGCCAGCCTGCAGGCTTTCAGCTTATTAAAAAAAATGCAAGTTTTGTTCCACATGTTTTATTTTAAAAAAATAAAAATAAAGCAATGAAATTACTAATAATAAAAAGCATAAATATAAATAAAATTAAGTCACAAACACAAAACATCATCACATCTAAATATCCATCAACACCCAAAAATATCTAAAACATCCATGAACAAGACAATAACATCTAAAAGTACCATGACTTGTTAACAGGCTCTTCTTGACTGCTAAAAAAATCAAAAGGCATCAAATTTCTTTCACTTGATCAAGCTAGTATCATCAAAATTCAAAAGGATCAAATTGCTACCGTGAACCGTCATGACAAGCACCATTCAATGCATAGAATCAGCCAAAAATAAAGCCACGATGAAAATGGCTAGCACGTATAGTATTGTGTGTATCAAATTTACTCAACATCTCAGTTTTGAACTACAAGACAAGCCCACGAGAGAAGTGAATAAACAAGAAGCCCAATGAATGAACAGCAATCAACACCAGAAACGATTTACATCAGAAAAATCATGCAATTGATAGTTAAAGCAAGAGAAGCAAACAAACAATAGGTACTGGTCATTCCAACACTTATATCAGCAAATACATATATAAATCTATCAAAAAGTCTAAAATACTAACAATCAACGCACAGGCACAGCGAGGGGAGAGGTGGTCGCTGCTGGACGGACTCACGCACGGCGGACACACGGCTCGCTGGTCGCTGGACGCTGGACGCTGACAAGGAGATGCCGAGATGGGGAAGGAGTAGCACGACTTGCTGGACGCCGGTGAAGCTGCTGCTCAAGTCGACTGTCGCAGACGCAGGGGAAGCAGATGCGAAACGCGAGAGCGTAAGGCGAGATGGAGAGGCTGTGGGCGACCGGGCGTAAGGTACGAGCTGAGAGAGTGGGGGAAAAAGCGTGCGGAAAAGGTGAGGCTTTTGTTTTTTGGGGAAGAAAAAAAAGATTAAAAAAAAAAAAAAACATCAAGCATCCTCACAGTCACCGACCAGCTGCTCACCAGAGTTGTAACAACCGGTGACCTTTTTTTATAAAATTTGTTCAAATCTAGTAATACAATTAACAAGTTTTTTAAGGATATTAACAAATTATATATAACATTTAATAACAGGTTTTTTAGTAAATTTAAAAAATAATATTTTTACAATTTTAATAACGCATTTAACAAGTCATGTTATTATATTAACAACTCTCATAACAAATGTTAACATCTCTTATAGCCATTGTGATTGCTTAATAAATAAAAAAATTTTATTGTATAATCTTCATAAGGAGCTAAAGTCAGAAAAACAAACCGAAATCATTGGACCAACTTGCTTAAGCCCAAAAATTGTAAAGGTCATGCTTAGAATTTTTTCCTTGGAATGAAAAATGGGCTTAAAATGATTGGCCCTGTAAAGCTGAGAAAGTAAACAGGCCAATCCTATAGGTTCGAGAGCCAAACTATTTAGGCTCTATTATAATTTTATTTTATTTTATTTAAATTTTTTATATAATATTATTAATTTTTTTATACTGATAGTGATATTTGAAATATTTAGTATTATTATTGTTTTGAAATTAAACAAAATAGTTTGATTTGTTGGTTTTGAATAATAATTTATTCAATTAAATTTTTAAAAATGGGTTAATTTTGACCTTAATAATAATTTGATTTATATTATATGTGTTGATATTTTTAAACTATATATATTTGATAAGAAAGTATTTTTATACTTATATAACTTGTGATTTTATAATTTGAATTAGAGATTTATAAGTTTCAACCATAATGCATCTCAAACTAAAATAAAATAATAGCTAAATTACAAAATTGAAAAGTGAAATTTCTATGAAGAAGAAAAACTTGATATTTTAGCCACTAAAGAAGAGCATACTTATAAAAAAGAGCAATTAATTATAGTGATGATGAAGTTTTAAAAAATTGATGTATTTATCTATTGTATATTTGCATTATTTATAGAACCTTTGGATGTTATTATCTTGTCGATGGATGTTGTAGATGTTCTTTGATGTTGATGGACATTTAAACATGATGATATTTTGTATTTGTAACTTAATTTTATTCATATATGCGCCTTTTTATTAGTAATTTCATTGTTTTATTTTTATTTTTTTTAATAAAACGTATGAGGAATATAAAAATATATATTTTTTCTTAAATGGGACCAAAAATCTGTGGATTGGCCCTCAACCCCTTGGCTTAAGAGTTGGGCTTAGCAAAGTAGAAAATATCTAAAATTTCAGCCTTACAAGACTGACCCGTCTAAACTCGCAGCCTTATAGGGCTAGCCTGTATTCATAAGACTATAGGGAGCCAATATTAAAAACATCAGCCTTCATAAGAAAATTTTGTTAATGGCATTATGAGAGTTGTTATTATTAAAATTATAAAAATGCCACTTTTTAAATTTTTTGAAAGATCTGTTGTTAATTATTATGCCGAACTTGTTAATAACATTAAAGAACTTGTTAACCGCGTTACAAGACTTGAAAAAATTTCTATTTATGATGCCATGACTAAAGTGTAAAAAGCTCCCAGATCACATGATTAATGGCCTTATGAGAACTGTTCATTTAATTGCATGACTTGTTAATTGCTAAGAATACTACTTTTTAAACTTTCTAAGAACCTTGTTGCTAAGTACCATACGGAACTTATTAATAACTTTAAAGAACTTATTACTGTACTTAAAAAAATCCTGAAAAAAAAAAGTTTTTCCTCTAGACTTGAACTCCGGCTACCGCCAGTGGCACCAGAGCTTTGGTGACTAGCTGGCCGATGAGGGTGCTTGATAGTTGTTTTTTTAAAAAAAATAACAAAGGACAATTTAATCTTTTTAGTAAACTTCAAAATTCTAATTTGGTCATGTGTTCTCAAAGAGGAATTTTTATTATGTAAATGACCAAACATAATAGTAAATTGTAAATATAAATTAAGGAAAGAAAATGTTGGTTAAACCGGCTGGCCCATTTGTTTTCTAGCCTTGCAGACCTTTTTTAAATCCAACTTTTCTTTAATCAAAGACTCTAAAGGTTCTCAACTTAAATGGATCAGGCCCAGTCTGTTTCGGCTAACACAGGGAACAAATGACGAGGGAAACAAAATTCAAAGCCGCATTGAACAATCTCACCGGATTTATTTTTTTTTAATTACAACGGCAAGTTAAAAGCTTGGGAAACAAAAACCTTTTACAGGGGTTTCAGTTTAAGAAATCACTCGCCCCTTGTAGACCCCGTAAATCTTCCACATATCTCCTCCTACATACTAGGTCAACCTCTGTCACTAACTAACACTTTGGATAGAAACCAAACTATAGTTTTAGAAATATTTTTATAGTTTATGAAATAAATATGTAGAGAAATTTGCCTCGTTTTATAAAGAAATGTTTCTGAAACCATAGTTTGGAGGTTGCCAAATACCCCCTAAGACTATTTCTGGGCCCACCTGGTGTCCTGCTCTTGCCATGCTATCCGCACATTACATGTTTTCTCGGCTGCTGTAACTTACTCGCACATTTCGGCTTTCATAGAGTAGACTCCTCGCTCTTTCTATCTCATTTTGGAAGGGGTGGTTTCTGCCGCTGTCTCGTGCCACCATACTTATTGCCTCCAGGGAATCCGAGTATATATTAAAGTTCGCTATGCCTAGTGATTTACAGACCTCCAGGCCTGTGTAGATCGCCCACAGCTCCGCCATAGAATCTCACCGGATTTTGGAGCTGGACAAAGCCCTGGGGCTTGACTTCCTCCAATATTTTCCGAGAACAATCGAGCAGACTTACCAACTATGGACAGCGTCTGACAGCGAGGTCGACCAAGCGTGAAATGCTTGTTCTTTGACGAACAAAAAAGGATCCGCTCCTCCTTACTATACGAGATTGTACACTTCTATCCCATTTGCCAGCCCGTTGAATCTTGAAATTTCAAATTAATTTTATTTGCTTCACTTTAATAACATTTGATCACATTTGAAAAGAATTACAATATATTTTTATAGTAATTACTGATTTGAGATTTTAAAATTTTAGAAATATTTTTAGAGATTTTTCAAAAATATTTCGTATATTTTATTGTTTTATCTGTGTTGTATTCTTTTTGAATACGTTATAATTTGTTTTTAACTTCAACACACAATAATTTTAACAACAAAAATAACTAGTTTTATTATATTAAATTGAAGTCAACTATAGGATTTGTTTGGTATGAGAAAAATGAAGAGAATAGGAGGGGAGAAAAAATTTTAGTGAACTCTATTTAAAAAATTGAAAATTGGAGTTAAAAGTTTTTATTTGAATTTTATTATTCTTTTACCTTACCTCCTCTCTTTATTAAAATTTTAAAACCCCACTTCTCTAATTTTTTAAATTGAGGTCATTAAAATTTTCTCTCATCCCCCCTTTCCTCATACCAAACATAGGGTTGGTGTTATGGATGTCTATTAACTAATTTGTAAATTATATTATTTATCATGACAACTTTATCCCAGTCCCGTAAATTAGAACAAGATATAATCAAGACAGATAAAAGACATCCCATTCATTTTTCTAGATGAAATTCCAGAAATTTTTTTTGGGATTTTTTAAAAATATTTCATAAATTTTATTGTTTTATCTTTGTGTTGTATTTCTTTAAAGTAATAACTTGTTATTACCTCCAATACATAATGATTTTAACAGCAACAAAAATAACTAGTTGTATTATATTAAATTAAAGTCAACTGTTAGTGTCATAGATGGCCATTAATAACTAATTATATTATTTATCATGACAACTCTATCCCAGCGCCGTTAATTAGAATAAGATATAATCAAGACAGAACAAAATATCCCATCTATTTTTTTAAAACTTCGAATTTGAAAACCAACTGTGCATGAAATACAAAAAATAAAGATAAAGCCGCACAAAGAAAATAGATAAAAATAAATTTTAGTAATAATTGAAACTTAGCAAAGAAAAATAGTTTTTTATAATCTTGATTTACAAATAAATGAGCTCAAAACATCTATAAAAAAAAATCATATAATCCATATAGAAGAACTTGTTCATGACGTAATCAAAATAACAAATGACAATATATAATTTAAAAAATCAGGATGGGACATCTTATTCTGTTTTCTGTCACATGCTGAAAATTTTTGAGATATATAGATAATACCATTTGCCATTACAATATGTGCATCATATAAGCTTACAAGGGATATACTTATTTAATATTTAATATTATTTAGTCAGACTTCAAGAGGTATATCATACCGTTACAATACTCACGAATGAATATTTTTGGAGCACCAAATCTTGATTGAAACGTTTAAGTTATCTCCATTCCATATCACAGCAGACATGAATTTGAACCAAAAAAAAATTTCATTTTCTCATATCAATCATCATATCCATTCATCTATCAATTCTTCTCATCGGGAAACAAAAAAAAAAAATCTATCAATTCAGTCGCGTGATCTTACCACATCAGTGTCCGGCCAACTAAATTAGCCTGGATCATTCACAAGCATACATTCCTCCAGATATTGGGGTCCCACTTTATTACATGATAATAAATATGTCATAGCCATCAAGATTCCACAAGTTTCTCCATGTAGGTAAGAAGTCATAGTCTGGTTACTTGAAATGAAAGGTTCGCATCATCCCCTTAGCACATTACAACATTTTCACACTTTCCTAATTAGGAGATACAGTCTCTGATCCAGCTCAAACTTGTTGCAATGAGAAGGGTCCCCCACCAGCATCATTAGAAGCCCACCAAAAGATATATTTATCTCCCTGCAACCCAGTAAAAAAAAAACCAAGTTAATTTATATTGCCTGAGGTACACTATCATCACCTTTAAATAATTAAATGATCATATTCATCATTGAACATATAACTGTTCATACAACATATGCCATGAGAAAATGAACCATCCTGATGCATGATCAGTACACAATAATACCAGGATGCGTATTTTTTTTCCTTCCGTGCATAGATACTAAAATATGACTTACTTGAAAAGGGAAAAAATGAAAACTGTGAATATTGGAAATGTAAACAAAAGGATAATTAATCACTACTATGAAAAGTAAGAAGACATAATCTATATCTATATCTATATATTTATGCCTATAAAATCTTGTGGGAACCACAGCTAAGAACAGCATTAAATCCTAAAACTTTTTACATCCTGGGCTGCGTATATTATTTTAAAATTCCATAACACCATATTAAAATAAAAAGGTTAAATAAGAAAAGACAAATGGACTGGGCCTGATGGAGGCCAAATTGGCACCATTCCTAAACCATTTGACTTCTTCTGGATTTATTAAATACATGGTTATAAAAATAGAAATCATATCTGCAATTTGATTGAAGGAACTGAAATGCGTGATTGCCTAGTATGAAGACTCTAAATTCCTAAATCAGCACAACAGGTCTCACAGCAATTCCATTTTGCAAAATCTGACACCCAGAATAGATAATAAATCAATATTCAGAATCTAAGACTACATACGCTTTGTCCCGTCCTGAACCTTCAGAAATTCTATAAAGCTTCCCATACATTACATATTCAAACTTGTCAGCCAGTGATTCTCGATTGCCCTGAAAAGTGGTAGAAAACTGTCAGGCAAATTCAGCATTAGCGATTTGCCAAGCAACAGAAAAAAAATATCTACAACTTACAAAGGAGAGAAAAATAAAGAACCAAATATCAGACAGGTAAAGTTACATTATAACTCACTCTCATCATTCATTCAATAGGGTAATTCTTGATCCCATGAGAAATGTATTATATAAACCAATATTCTTTTGAATCCTCACATATCAGATGCCATCAGTTTAGTAGCAGCCTAGTAAATTTGAGCCATGGTTTGAGGGATATTGACCGTCTTGCTATTAAATTATCAAAATCATTAGTGGGCTGCATACTAAAGATCTGAACTTGCTCAATGAAACAGATCGCAGGCCATCTTGAAAAGATAAAGGTTAGATGTTAATTTTCACAAACACTCCCGCTGCACTTTTCTTACATCAGCGGAAGTGAGTGTTGAGCTAAAACAAGAGGATAATAAGTGCCTTCAAGCTACATACATTTGAGGCAATTACTTTTACAAGTGGACCTGTAGAACATAAATCAGTGAATTCAACTCAGACGACGAAAGCCACAAAATATTATAACTCTTAGAAGGTCTTAATCTAACAGCCTGAAATTCTCTTTCTCCATGAGCTCCGAGTAAAGTAAATTAAGAAATAGCACTAATGCTTGGTGTTCATCAAGATCGATACATGCATTACATCCCAGCTCTACCACAAACAAAGCAACTGCCTTTTTCTCAGCAAAAATCAGCTGCTTTAAAAAAAAACAGAGAGAGAGAGAGAGAGAGAACAGGGGGTGAGTGGTCATGTCAGAAATATAGAAATGATCCTTACCAATAATACACACAGAATATACTTTTATGATCATGCACAAACCATGCTCTTACCATATAATTAAAAACAAATGAGGAAAATACAAAATAACTAACACCAACAGAAACAAGAACCTTCAGTTAAAGTCTGCAGAAAATGCCAATAACTACATGTAAACTAGTTTACAGAGGTAAAATGGAGTGACTTTAAAATAAGAGATAAAATACCGGAACATAATAGCCAGTGTCCGATTTTCCTTCTGGGTTAAGTGTTGGAACCAGTAAAAGGGCAAACTTTTGTCCTACTTGTAAAGGATATATTTCGGAATTGATGTCTAGGTGCATAAACATGTCAAACCTTTCACTTTTTGCTTCAATGCGTGTAACTGCAAAAGGTAAAACACATGGAAGTTTAATAATAATATAGAAAGTACCAAGTTCGTGTTTCAAGTAAGATGAGTCTCAGAAAGTGCATCAACAGAATATTGTTTACGCCCAACTTCTTAGACAAGGTCTCTTAACAATGTTAATAGAGCTTGGTATAATACTTTCATTGTGGTTCAATTAGTATCTTTGTGCCATGCATCATCTGTTTGACACTTTGATTTGGCCTCTTTAAGTTATTTTCTTCCTAATTTGTCCCCTATTTCATAATCTATGTCACATCTAACCTAAATCATCAATTCTGTCAATTAAGTTAACAGATAGGAAAAATAGAGCTTCTGCGGCACCTACCTGGATGATATAATCTTTTCCTTTCTTACAAAAATAGGTTAATATCGGACATGAACATGACAGAGTGAGACAACAATAAAGCACCTTGAAAACCTTACTTCCCAATTTCTAAAACCAAATCTAAGTCAAACTTGAGATAATAACCTATACTGATTCAGCAAGACACTTTACACATAGTGGGTCAGTTGTTTACTGCTGCAGGCAAGTTCACGGCAAGTGAAAGTAATGTTACCATGTTTGGTTCAATCAATGAAATGAAAGCCAGTGATGCTGCTCATCTTAACAAAGACACTAGATAAGTATTTTGTTAAGAATGGTGGGTATTTAGAGCAGGAAACACTCCATTTGACAAATGGTGGCTTACAATACAAAGGCCTAGACAGTGTAGGTGGCGCCATTGCTAATTTATGAAACGCACGCAGCAACAGATTTGATGGAGTTGCTGGCTTCAACCCTAAACCATGGTATAAACTATAAACCTTCTGTACTTAAGGCGAGTAAGTGCAACTCCAGAAGTTGGCTCATAGGTTTAGATTAAGACAGTAAAACTGAAGGTGTAGCAAACTAGAAAACAGAAGAGAGTGCACCCACCAAATTAGAGAATGCACTTGAAGTCACTCAGTTCTATGATTATCAATCAATTTCCACCATTATTAATGTATCATTACAATGCATAGCCAGTATTTCCGAGTCAATCATGCTTCCTTGGCAATCATGCTTCCTTGGCCATTACTCTTCATGATAGCAGAACAGCAATTAAAATAGCCAAGTTTGCAGTAAAATCTACCTCAAGACCAAGGAATGCTCCAGGTAAGGGTTCTCTACAGGTAGTTAATAGTAAGAAGGGCAATAGGTAGTGAACTTGGGTGCAGTTCTTCTGCCTATGTCTAAAACAGATGGGCAAGGAAGGCTAGCAGAATGATGACCAAAAACTGCCTGAGGTACTTTCATTTCTCATCTCTTAATAGAACAAACAAGAAAGGGGCTTTCCATTTAATTCAAGACAAAAATGCAAGAATGAAAAGGAATACTGATTAAATGAGCATAATAACCATAAAGCAAACACACAGAAAAATAAATATTATGTAGAAAAGTAAATAAAATTCAGAAAAATAATGGACACCCGTAAAAGACATACCTCTATCAAATGCTTTTTTGCCTTCTGGAGGATTCAATTGCTCCACCCTAAATATATCATCAAAGAGGACCTCAACCATCTTAGCAGCAAATTTGTTCTTCAACCAAATGCAGCTAATTAACAAGAGATTAAATAAAATAAGGTTAGAAACTAAAAAAAAAAAAATACAAGGGAAGATTTAAAGACCAGGTGTTATTAAAAAAAAATTGATAGAAAATATAGAGCTTAAATGAATAACAAGTAGAGCTTTCCAAAGGAAATATTAATAAGGAGAAATGGAAAATTATATGCCAAAATGCCAAGAAAAACGATGTAGAGCAACCTTTAAGAAAAAAATCCGACATAGATTAAAAATTGTGAAGTAGCATGGTATCCATATATATAAATATATATATGTATATATAAACATATATGATAAATAGAACTTAATAATCAGAGGGAGAAGCAGGTGCCTGTGGAAATATATCATTCAATTGGCCAACTTGTCCATTTAATACCTCAAAGCACTAAAAGCACAACCATTTCTCACGTGTATATATTTATACAACGTTGCTTAAAATTCCCACTTATAGATAACTGGATATACCCAACCCAATAATTCAAAAGGACGGTTCTTCATTTTGTTTACGGTTCAAAGAAGAGTGTTCAGGCCCTCATCTGGCTAACTTTGGTTCTTCAGTCGTGGAGCTAAAAGAATCAGAAGCACCATAAAAATTCAATCATATTAGGATAACACATTAACACTCGATTCTTGCATCAAAAGAGAAATTATATGGCCAGTGAAAACTTTATTGACAAAGCTATAAGCTTCTTCTTTCCAATGCACCATATTCTTAGACAGAATTCAAGAATCAAAGATTCATCAATACATTCTTCGGATTCTAGCGGGGCCTCCATTGATGGAGATGGTTAAAACGGAGGGGAAAACTGATAGTACTGGTCAATTGAGTTTTAGGGCATTGAGCCGAAAGAAGTAGTATGCAAAAGTTGCTTCTAGAATTTTCAGGCAGGTGGCCAAGCCAGGAAACAAGTTAGTCAATATATGGCCAAGTCCAGAAAACATTGTTTTATATACCCTAGGCAGGAATTCTTTGAAAAGCTAAAGCAAGAAAGCTATTGGAACTTGAGAATTTTTAACGCCCTAACCTGCGAAGAAGAACTACGACACCTTAAAATCGGTCTCTTTCCAGCGACGCCGACCGCGAGTAGTGGAAAAGGTGCTGGAACTCGGATGCTGGGGTTGAAGGGAAGCTGCGCTCGGCTAAGGAACTGAGACGTGTGCAGTGTGGCGGTGGCGGGGAGGAATGAGACCGCAGTCAGTTGCACCCATCGAATCCGTTAGCATGCTCCAAACGGCAGCGTTTGGGGATGTTGCATTGATTTTTTTTTTTTTTTTGCTAGAACGTAACCTCAGATGTAAACTGTGGTTATATTAATTTTCCGGTCCTTAATAGAATACCTATTTAACTAATTTGATTAAATTAAAAAAATTAAGTAAGTTAATTAATTATAAAAAATATAATATATTTTTTCTAAAACACCATAATCATCTTCCTTAATATTCTCTCTTTCTTTTCAGAGAAAATTGATAAATATGAAAAATAGATTTTATATTTAGGATCAAAATGAACTCAATAATTATATTTTATATTAAGAACTGGAGGAGTATAATTTTATATTACCACGTATTTTTAGTATAAGAGTTAGTTTTGAATTAAATTTAATCTTAAATATAATAATTCAATATAATTTGTTTTCCTTATTTATCCATTTTGCACTAAAATAATTCCTATGATGATTGTACATCTTCATAAATTTCCATTAAAAGTCGTTCTAATACATATAATGAATAAAAGTAGTTTGAAAAAAATACCATCTATGTATCACAAATAACTAATTTAACTATTTTTTTAATATTCACAAATTAGTTATCTCTTTCTTGTATTAATGGCCAGATGTAGTATTATTCTATTTTTACATAAATAAATATACAAAAAAAATTTATAATGTGTTCTGGCCTATACATAATTTTTTTTTTTACTTTAACACTAAATATAAGTATCCCTCTTGGTAAAATTTCAAAAATTAGTTTATCACAGGATCAGTCCCCTCTTGAGAGCTACGACAACATACAGCCGTGAACGGCGACAGAGGGACGAACACCGGACTAAAGGCCCAGAAAGCTGCAACATAAAGCCCAAACTGGAACACTGCAAGGACCCAAACAGAAACGGAGAACTCGAACAAAAGGCATAAACACAGAGGCCGTAGCTTGAAAAGCCATGATACTGGCTCAGGTTGAGACGGAAACAAATAAAACTAAAGAAACCAACAGGGAATGGTCCAAATGGTAAGCGGTTTGGTACCGTTTAAATAAAATCTTAAGTTCAAGCCTTAGCGTATACAGAAATCTCCGTTGGGAGACTCACCCACCATAGCCAGGTGCGCGACACGGGTCGGATCCAGATGTAGTTGGAGTAAAGCTTCGGTGAACTGGGTGGATAACCAAAAATAAAAAAATAAAAAATAAAACTAAAGAAAGTGGCAGTGCGGAAAACGACGGACATATCTCATTTAGTGAGGCAGTATGCATGGCTTAATTTGTTATGCCACATTAATAAGCATACCAACGTATCATTGTCCTCTTTCCCTCCACATTTATTTTGCATTCATTCCTATTTTCAATTCCCACTCTCCTTCATTAATTTACTCCACCAACTTATATCCTTCTCCAACATCATTTTGATTCCCAACGTTATTCTTGTTTTTCCCCTTGCCTCGTACAAATATTCTTCTATTAAAACAATGCTGTTCAGTTAATGAATTGATTGATCTATTTTGCGCCGCATTAAAATTCCATATAAGATGATAAGACCACTACAATTCCAATTCCATTCCGTCATTGTTAGGAGAGATCATCCCGTGGGAATGAAGAGCGTTGGAATGATAAGTCAACAATGAAAAGAAAAAGGGTTTTTGTTTTATTTTTTTATCATTTATGTATGGACGAGTTTGTGGTGACATGTTTGAGAGACTCAGAAAGGAGCTTCAATAATCCAAGACCAATTGCCCCATTTTAAGCTGGCTACATTAATAATGCTATTGAGGATTATATTATTCATAAAATGAAACATGCCCCGGACACATTAGAAAAGTGACAAAAAGCATGTTCAAAGCTCTGTCTCAGCAAATTAAACGAGCTTGGTGTGTGTGTCTCTCTCTCTATATATACATATACATACATATATATAATTCGAAGGCAACAAAAGGGTATGTGTGAATTTTGAATTTGATTCTTTCTTCTTGCCCAGAAAGATCCAAACTAAAAGAGGAAAGTACATGCATTCCCAGAATTTTTTTTTTTTTAAAAAAATGGATCTGACTGTTGACACACACACACACATGCATGAACAGAACGCTACTAATGGGAGATACTGTTTAAGCCAGATGAAGCTAAAAAGCTTGAATATTCCCAACAAGATTAAAATAATAAGAGTAATTAAATAGGAAAGAAGAAGGGCAGTGAGGTGGATGGTGGAATGATGAAATTAGCATGTGACATGGAAGGAATCTTGAAGGCACAAAAGAGTCACAACAACAGCAACTTTTGAAGGAAAATGGTGTGAGTTAGAGCCATGGAACACACCTTTCTCATTATCTAATGTTTGTTGCCATCATCATTAACTTATGTCTTCACCCCCTGGTGGACACTCTTCCCGAGTTCGCAAATTCCTCCCCTCACAATCTCACATTCACCTTTTCACCCCGATATATACTAACCCTATTCCTTTCAACAACAAAAAAAACAGAGAGAATAAAAGATTAGTGTCAGGGCTTTTAATTTCTTAAAGTAGCCTTCATTCTCTGCTTAATTTGATGGTCAGTGTTTGAAAATACTATTAAAAATTTTCAATTGTATCTTTTGTTTTGTCTTTGTAGTATTATATTAGTGTGTGTGTGTGTGGATGGTGGTTTGTTGGTAATTCTAAATTACTCATAGAATCTTTTATTAATTTAGTTGAATAATTAATCTTTAGCTTAAAAGATAATTAATTTTGGTTATTCGTAATAGATTATGGTCTCGTTTGGCAGAGCGGTGGAAATATCTTACAAGCATATTTCACGTAAATCGAGACAAAACTTCTCTCACATATTTGTCTCGTATTCCATAAATTACTATTCAAAAACAGCTTATAAACCACTTATAAATTGTTCCAAACGGGCTTTATATATATTGTATTTAAGTTAGACACGTGCATGCATACATATATATGCACGAAATTATGTTAGATTGACATATATGAAATTGATATGAACAAATATTACAGGAAAGACACCAACATATATATGTGAAATAAATATTATCTACATTAAGTTTAGAAAAATCCTACAAAAGGAACTTAGAAATTAGTAAATCCTGAACAGGATTATTTCCTACACTTTAAGACTTTAATAGATTTTGATTACACTTGATTAGTAAATAATAACATTTTTTTTTAGAAATTTCTAATTTAGAATTTAGCAATTTTTAATTTTTTTGGGAATTTCTCAATAAATTTTTGTCACGAATACTCCTCTGGTCATATTTACAGAGCAAAAAAAGAAGATTTTTTTTCATATTTATAGAATATTGAGAGAAATTTTTTATATCAGTGTACAATTTTATTTTTCATTTATTATTGTGTTGACTTTAATTACATGAGATATAATGTATATTAAATATGAACAAAATTAAAAATTTAATAAATTTTAAATTAAAATTAATAAAATTTAAAATTTTTTTGATATGTGTAAAATATGTTAAAAGTAACTTATAAATAAAATAAAAAGAGTATTATTTAAAAATACCCGGCACGCATTAAAAAACTAACGCTGGAGCGATGGGGACAATGACAACTAGAGCTGGGAATCAGGGCCGGCCCTTCAGGGCTGGCGGGTTTAAAAGGGCCGGCCCTCCAGGGCTGGAATTTTAAAAATACCCCAATTTGTTAGGCCCGGCCCTTAAGCTACAGGGCCAGGGCCAGGGCCGGCCCGTGGGCTTTTGGCCCGTTTAAGAAAAAATACTATTTTTTATATTTATCATATTTTTTATAAAAATAAATCAATGAATTATTAATAAAAGACATAAATATGAATAAAATTAAGTCACATATAAAATATCATCATATATAAATATTCATCAACATCTAAAACATTCATTAACAAGATAACAACATCTAAAAGTTTTATCTATAATGCAATTGTGCAATAAATAAACACTATTATTAATCTTTTGAAACTTCATCATCACTATAATTAATTACTTTTCTTCATAAGTATACTTTTCTTTCGTAACAAAAATATCAAGTTTTTCTTCTTTATAAGAATTTTATTTTTAAATTTTGCAATCTAACTATTTTTTTACTTTAATGTGA
The DNA here is from genome assembly GCF_004799145.2 of Neltuma alba. NCBI lineage: Eukaryota > Viridiplantae > Streptophyta > Magnoliopsida > Fabales > Fabaceae > Neltuma > Neltuma alba. The sequence continues at coordinate 71,845 of NW_021636677.1, read as the reverse complement.
GAAACATTGCTGTTAAAACTCATGAATTTCTAATTCAAATTATAGAATCACAAGTTATATAAGTATAAAAATATTCTATTATCAAATGTATATATAGTTTAAAAATATCAACGCATATAATATAAATCAAATCATTATTAAAGTCCAAATTAACCCATTTTTTAAAAATTTAATTGGATAAATTATTATCTAAAACTAAATTTACTTTTAAAATGATAATAATAACTAAATATTTGAAATATTATTAACAATGTAAAAAATTAATAACATTAATATTATATAAAAAAATTTTAAAAATAAAAAAAATATAAAAGGGCTTAAAAGGACCGGCCCTTTTAAGCCCTCGGCCCTCCAGGGCCAGCCCTCCAGGGCTTATGTTTCATTTTAAAAGAAAAATATCAAGCTCGGCTCTCATAATTTCAGGGCCTAAAAGGACGGGCTCGGCCCGTTTGACAACAGTGCTGTTAGGCTTAGGTATGAGGTTAGTGGAACTTTTTAATCGACGAGAATGAACCCACCATGCACTGCCTCTCCTTTTAATGACACCAACTTTGTCAGGTTTATGAGCCCTTTTTTATTTTCATTTTATTATTTTTTTAAATAACTTTTGAAAAGCAACGTGGCATTCATAAAAAAGCCGGGCCTCCAATTTTTAACTTTATCCTTTAGTTTGCTCACATCGATTGGAATTTATGCACCACAAAACAAATTCTCTGTTAAATCCCCTCACCTGATATTACGTAGTATTAGAGTGAGTTTGTCGTGTTGGGTAAAAAAATAACGATCGGCTCAGCTAAACTATTGCGTGTGCGTGGCCCCGTTTAAGCCAAAAGGACAGTGCTTTTAATGCACATTCTGTTAATTGAAAAGTTAGGATAAGAGTTTGATTGAAATGGTTTATAAACAGTATTTTAATCAGATAAATATATGAAGAAAATTTTGTTTTGACTTAGTGTTTATAAACACTTATAAATCGCTAATCCAAACAGGTCCTAGATCATGTCAAATAATTTAACAAAACTTCAAAAGAAGGGAAAGACTGATGAATCATAAAACAGACCCCCCGGCACAACATTTTTATGGAAAGGAAATTAACTTTTACTTTTGTTTTTGTTATGTGTTCTGAAATATATAAAGAAATCAATTTTTTTCCAAAAAAAAATCAGAATATTTTTGGTTATATTTTATTCTTCAAAATTAGACGACGTGTAGTGAATGCCACGTTTTTATTAATGACAGTTCCATTAATAAAGCAAACCATTTTCTAATCATTTACCTCATTATTTTGGATATGTTTTTTCAAAACCATAATTCAAACAGATTCTTTTTTAATTTTTTGTTTTCAAAACTTATTCTTGAAAATTACTCCACAGAATTGTTTTAAGAACATAAAAAATATATAGTAGAATTAAACATGCCTCTATTTTCCCCTCTCTTTTTTCCTTTTTTATCTTTTAAACTTTTCCAAAAGTTGCATCGGATGATTTATCTAATACTCCTCCAGTCCTTAATATAGGACCTAACTGTTAAATTGTTTTTAGTCCTAAATATAAGATTCATTTCTCATATTTATTAATTTTCTCTAAATTACTCTTATGGATACTTCCTCAACCATAATCAAGTAAAAGAAGGAGATATGGTATTAAAAAGGATGATTATGGTATTTTAGAAAAAATGTGTCATATTTTTTAAAATTAACTAACTTATCAAATTTTTTTAATATAATAAAATTAGTTAAATGAGTTTTCCATTAAAGGCCAGAGGAGTACATATTTCAAAGTGGACCGTAATTTGCTTTCTCTAGATATGCGACAAAGTTTTTTTTTTTTAAAAGGAAAAAAAGTGAGTGGTAATATTATTTGAGGATGAGTGCTGATTGAGGGCAGGGATTGATTCATTGACCTTTCTTATAGTACACGGTAACAAATATACAGTCAAATGTGCGACTATGCGTTAATAAACTTTCCAACAAAAAAGGTCTCAGTAAAATTCTGATTCAAATTTGATTTCGGTAATTACGTGGATCCCTTCATTAATCAAGAGCTGGAGGGAAAGTGCTTGTACTGGCAACAGGGGGAAAAAAACGAAAAGGCAGAAGTGTTATTTTCAAGAAATTTAGGTGAGAGGCATGTGTTTTGAGTAAATTAAGAAGAATCTTGCCTGAAAACTCTGCCATTAATAAAATTTTTACAATACAGAAAGTGAGACAGGCAGCAAGAGGCAGCAGAACATGCAGCCAATCCAAATAAACCATATTAATTTCCCTCCCTCCTTAAATAAAAATTATATATAATATAAAATATTTCACTTGGCAGGATCATGTAAATTTAGAGTAAATACAAGGTTTAATTACAAGAAAAATGACATAAAAATACACGTTGAGTTTTAAAATGATAAATGAGTGATTTTGACATATTTTGACTTATCAAAACTTTTACAATAATAGTTAAAATTATCAAAAAAAAGTACTTATATTGCTTAATAGAAGACCTAATTGTTAAGTCAATTCTAATTCTAAATATAAGACTCATTTGTCATATTTATCAATTTTTCTTAAATTATCCCTATAGATACTCTCTCAACCATAATTAAGGAAGTGAGAGAAGGAGGATATCAAGAAAAATGATTATGGTGCTTTAGGAAAAACATGTCATATTTTTATAATTAACTAACTTATCTAACTTCCTTAATCTAATCAAAATACTCCTCCGGTCCTAATTATAAGACCCAATTGACTTATTTGAGGAGATTAAGGAAGTAAGTTAAGTTGGTTATTTATAATAAATAAGTGTTGTTATTCTTAAAATATCCTTGCTAATTAAGTATATTGGCTAAAACTATCATTATTAGAAGGATTATCTTGGAAAAAAATACATAAATATAAGAGAGAAAATAGATTGGGTCTTATAATTAGGACCAAATAAAAAGTCAAATTGGGTCTTATAATAAGGACCGGAGGAGTAGTTAAATACTTTTCTGATCCTTAATATAAGACCCATTTAACTAATTTGATTAGATTAAAAAAGTTAGGTAAGTTAGTTAATTATAAGAAAAGTGACACATTTTTCCTAAAACACCATAATCATCTTTCTTAATACTCCATCTCCTTCTTCTACTTGATTATGATTGAGAGAGCATCCATAGAGATAATTTAGAGAAAATTTATAAATATAAGAAATGAGTCTTATGTTTAGGACCAAAACCAACTCAAGAATTAGATCTTATATTAAAGACCAGAAGAGTAGGTTTTATATTAAGGACTAGAGGGTATCTTTTTAAAATTTAACAAGTATTTTTTTTTAATCAATTTTTTCATAATTTATATTCATTAGCATCCCCATAATGTGCATCTGTCGAGTATATAAAGCGTAAGGGAATGCACAATGCTTTATCGCCACAGATGGAGAAGCTGTTCTTAGGGATTAAACCCGTTTTCTCTTAGATGGCTCTAAGAAGGAACAAATGCATGCAGTTTTATTCTGCATTCAATAATTAATTAAACCTGTAACCTTCACATGAAGTCACATGGGAGCAATTTTTATGCCTGCTTAAAAGCTCGCCCTCTGTATATTTCTGTGTGTCCTACCTAAAAAGATTCACAATTCACAATTGAGATGGAATCACAATGTAATGTATTGGATCTCATATCTGATATCATATATTCAGATATGATTGCTCCCAGCTTTCACCGTTCATAATTCCCAAAAGTACACTGGAAAAAGAGAAAGCTGAATCATTTCCCCATTTTCACTTTCTCATCTTGGATCTTCACTCTCACTCTCATCGCCATCTCTAATGCCCATCCTATGCCCCCGCGCCTCACCCCTCTCATTCTCTAATTATTGCCTCCGATCCCTTTCTTATCTCACTCCTCACTCCTTCTCTTAATTCTCACTACTTATCTCTCATCCCTCCTCTTTTTTTTTCTTTTTTTTTAATTTGATTAATGATTAAAGATGCCCCCCACCACCACTTTAACGCAGTAAAATACAGCTTCAATTGAAAAGCTATATTTAATATACAAAAAGTATATTAATAAAATCCAGATATGGGACTACAGTTATTTATATGTAAAATTCAAAACAAAACTCTACAGTTTGTCTGTAGATTATACCAGATGCAAATATGGAGAAGGAAGGATGAGAGAGAGGGAGAGAGATCAGTTTCCATGTTTCAGACTTTCAACCTGATTCCCATTATACCCCTGACATTCCTCAAATTTCCCTCATGTTTTTTACATGATAGAGCAAGCATTTGGGTTTTCGTCGCTGAAGATCTGAGGCGGGTAAGCGTACATCTCCATGACGTACCTCGGAGGGTAGTATTGGTATTCGCTCTTCTTCATCTCCACCACCTTCGTCTCTTCCGTCACCGCTTCTTCCTCTGCGTTCGCCGCCGCTTCCCCCTCCCCTTCTTTCTTCTCCTCCTTCTCCTTCTTCTCTTCTCCTTTCCCTTCTTCCTCCTTCTTCTCTTTCTCTCCTCCTTCCCCTGCTTTCTTCTCCTCTTCCGCCTTACCTTCCTGTGTTTTCTCTTTCTTCCCCGCCGCTTCTTGCTTCACTATGACAGCTTGCTTCCCTGTTCGCTTCCGCACGAACTCCACTAACTTCGCCGGATCAAACACCCCCTTCACGCTCACCTCTGACTTCTTCAGATCCGGTTCAGCTGATTCCACTCCTGAGAATTATTTAGTTGACTTTATTATAATATAATGCACCATTAAAGTTGAGAATGAATCGGATTTCATATTGAATGCCGTATTAAATAGCATAAAAGAAAACAAAAGGTCATGAGTATTATATTTTAATGTGAGAAAAGAAACGGCGAAGAAGGCTTGAATTGCATGAAGCTCAAGTGTCTGTATTTGGAGGGAGTTGCAGAAAACGTGTAACGCACCCTTCATTTTCAGTATGCGCCTCTTGATTTCCTGAGCGCAAGCCTCGCAATGCATGTGAACTTTCAGAATCACTGTGATAATCTGGGGCTGTCAAATAAAAAAACATGAAATCAGAATAAACGTTGAGAAATTACTTCGCAATTATTGTTCTGACAAAAGAAGAAGAAGAATCTAGTCCAACCTCTTCTTTCTTCTCCTCAGGAGCGGGCTTTTCTTTCTCCTCTGGTTTTTTCTCCTCCTCGGCAGGTGGTTTCGGGATCGGAGAAATGAGCTCGACCTGCCTATGGCTCTTCCTCTGTACTCTCTCTAGAACTTTCAGTGGATCCGCCTTCTCTCCTTTGACGACGACCTTGTGAGTCTTACAATCTGTGATCACTTCTTCAACCCCTGAAGCCAAAAATACATATATCCATGCCAGAATACCAGATAAGGATCTCCTTCAATCAGCCGAATAAGAGTTGCAGCGACGGAGTGATTCAGCTCACCTGGGAATCCTTTCAGGCACCGACGAACCTTGCGTGCACAACCTTCGCAATGCATGAAAACTTTAAGCACAATCTCCGGCGGCGGCGGGGGCGGTGGCGGAGTCTTGTCTTTGGATTCCTCTTCCTTTTTATCTTCACCCTGGTTTTCGGGCTTTTTGGCCTCCTCCTTCGCCTCTGGTTTTTTCTCCTCCGTCTTTTGTTCCTCTGCCTTCTTCTTCTCCTGCACACAGAAAAAATAAGAACCAAAATCCAAAGGGTGAAGAGAAGGGAGCAAAGAAAGGTAATGGGAGAAGAGAAGGATTTATGATTTATTCACCTCCCCCATGAGTGGACTTGATTGAGTTTACGGAAACAGAGAGCTTGGTATAGGTTAGGCTGAGATGTCCGCAAAAATTTGGGATTTTAGCTTAATGTGGGGGGATTGATCTGAGGAAGAAGCATCAGATCTGAAGAGAAGTAGCTGCGTGGGTAGGAGCCATGAATCCAATGTAAGTGGCGTCGAGGCCGGTGACGGTCTCGTGAGAGAGAAGCGGGGGTCTTATAAGGCGGCACGTGCAGCGCAGGAGGGATGTGGTTGGGACACATGGTGCCCGCAGGTTACATTGGGTCTTCACAATTCCCAGGGTTGTTTTCGACATTTCAGGGGGTGATTCCAGTAAACTACTATCTGTTTTACTGTGGGGCCCACTCCCACTATCAGCTCCTACTCAGTGCTCATTCATTTCACAATCCCCCTCTACTCATATTCCTCTTACCCACACACATATAATCCCAACATTTTTTTTTAATATTTTTCTGAAAATAGAAAAAAAAAACAAAACAAAACAAAAGAGTGTATAAATAATTATCAAACATGGTCAAACTTTTTTCTTTTTAACAGGTTCTCAATCTCACTTTTTTAATTCCCGCTTTTTATTCTCTATTATGGTGATATATTGTATATACAAAACTCTTTTTCAAAATTCTTGTCAAAAAAGTTCTCTTGCTTTTTCTGCGAGGATGATTATTAAAGATCAAAGGAGGAGATGATACCAATAAAAGGCCAATAAATTTCGGTTAACCTCGAATTCCAGAGCAAAATTAATAAAAAAATTATTTAAGTTAAGTTCTTTATATTTATTATGTCAATTTTTTTGATCGTGACTATTTTTATGTGAATTTATAATCAAATGATAATAATTTAAAAACAAAATATATGAATATAGAAAAACTTAATTTATCTGAGTATGGTGCAAATAATAATAAACTAGCCTCACCCCAAAATTAATGCATTCAAACTCACATTAACAATCCAGTAAACAGTTACGATGATAGATGCATGCATATTTTGTGTGGTCAAATTCATTGGCTTGTTTTCCTTTTTTGTTGTGATGGTTTTAATGAAAGTGCGAATCAATGTCCAAAAAGAACGAAAGTACGAAGACCAGCTGAACTAAATATTAAAACAAATTTTCAAGTCAAAAAAAAAAATGAAGCAATTTTGAGCAGCTTCATATTGAAGTGTTTGTGGTGGTTCCAACAAGAAGGTATGTGAAAACGAGATTTGTTTAGTGGATTTTTTATGTCGTTTTTTTTTTGGTATTACTATTTGCTTAATATTAATTTCAATTTCCAATAGAATAATGTTATGGAAATCCATATTTTTGTTCCCTGTATTTTGTCATTACCATTTACCACTCTAACCGCTAGACGCACACTCCTCCTCCTTTCAGTAAGTTGCACGTAATTAAATCACATAAATTAAGAAGTTAGTTAAGATTAATTAAAGGTAATAATGAATATACAAGAATTTTATTTTTCTTCAATGATACCCTTTGTTGGTTGAGGGTGAGTAAAAAAAAAAAAAAAAAAAACAGAGGGAGAAGCTTGTATCTATCATTAGGCTCCAAATATTTTGTAATTAAAATATGAGTTTTCTTACATCTTACTTTCCCAAGTTATGAGATGGAAGGTTAATGGTCAGTTTTGGAATATATAAATTGGAAATTCCTTGAGGATGATGAGGTGTGAATGTGAGTTACTCAAAGATATGTTATAATTAAATTCTGAGAAGATGAGTTGTAAACTCTTGAAAAATGAATTATAAATTCCTGGCTAATAATGTGTAAATTCCTAAAAGATCACCTGCTTTAGTAGTGGTCCAAAATAATGCAAACCACTTGGTCTTTTGGTCATTAAATGCTTTTTTTCCTTGGAATACAAATCACAATATGAGAGAGAAATTTGAGCTTTTCAAGGAAGAATTCCCACAATTAATTAAGCGTAAGCATGAGAAAGCCTATGCCCTATTGTGCTGCACATTCAATGAATTTAACTAGTACCTTTAATCAGTTTTATTAATTTATACAGAGAATGTACTGGTACATCATGTTGTTTTTTCAGACAAAAAAAAAACTTCATGTTGTTGGCAAAAAAAAAAAGTTAATACTGGATATTTGAAGCCAAAGATATTATTCCTCTGGTACAAACTCCTGAAAGACTAATTACAAATAAATTAATATTATTGAAATATAGAAAGTTGCATTACAAATAAATTAATATTATTGAAATATAGAAAGTTGCAACATCAATAAAAAATTTCAAAAGTTTGGCAAAAAAATAATAAAGATTTCAAAAGATTTGTGGTAAATCCCTAAAAATAAGTTGTAAAGTGTTGGAAGTTAAAATGTAAATTCCTGAAATATGAGTTGTTGTTTTCTAGAAATAAGTCATTAACTACTAGAAAATGAATTATAAATTCTTGAAAGATGATTTGTAAATTTCTAAAAGATAAATGACCCATTCTCACAAGTTACATTGTAGCTAAAGCAACACGCATATACTATACATGTTTTCTGGTAAATTCTCATGCAAATATCAAGTCTATTTTTTTAAGAAAAATGAAAAGTCATACAATTTTCACAGCAATATATTTATAATTAAGGCAGTAAATTCCCTTATACACTAAATAAACCATACATCGTGCCCCACAAGAGCAAAAGAGTGTGTTATATTTGGTTAATTATTTTAATATTGTATGGTTTATATATGATTGGCCGCACGTAAACAAGTTAAATATCTACTAACTAGCCCAGATGGCATTAAACGGGAAGGGATGAGGAAAAATCTAAAAGAAGAACAAAAGAAAAGTAACGAGATATTGATTAATTGTAAACATGATGAAAATCTCAATCTATGAAGCATTGTCGTGTAAGTGGTTGGAAGGAGGAAAGGGTAATATGAAATTTTCTGGAGCTTAATTATCTGTCAATAAATGTTATGATTACCAACTACGTACTACGTAATGAAATGGTATTTTCAGTAAATTATTATTAATTAGAACTAAGGAGATAATGATTTTTTAATTATATCCTTATATAAATCCACTGCAATAAGTAGTACCTCATATGATCCCTTATATGCCAAAATTTTCCCTCTAGTTGACTTATAAAAAGGATTGGAGAGAGTATCAAGATGTTAAAAATGGCCTCCATATTTTTTTGCGAGTTGACATCTTTAATTCATGAAATTCAATAACGCTACTTAACTAATTTAAACATATTAAGGAGTTTTATTAAATTATTCATTTGTAACAAATATAAGTTATATTTTTTAAAAATATCCTTTTAACCATGCTTACTATTGAATGGAAACTCTCTTAATCTTAATATGTATAATTAATATAGAGACTTTAGAAAATAAATTATAAATTTGAGAGATAAAATAAATTAAAATCTCATATTTAAGACTAAATATAATTATTGATTAGTTTTTATATTAAATATTAGATGTAATGTGTGTGTGTATATGTGATAAGATATACACACACTTTATGCATATCTTTATCAAAAAGTTAAATGTATCATTGTTGAACTTTACGAACTTCATAAATGCCAACCTTAGAAAAATCAGCATCCTAACGTGGGAAAAAAAAAATCACAGCGATGTTTCATTATTTTGAGCATATGGGCAAGCGGAAAGCAGCCAGTAAGATAACAGAGTTCAACCTGCACGATGATAATGCATTCACTGCCTCACTTTCCTCATTTTTTTTTCAATTCTTTATTATAAGTATTTCTGGATTTATTTTGAAACAATATATTTATATTCAATTTTACATTTTGTGTTGTCCCTTGCACCCAAATTGTAGAATGCAAAACATTGTTTTTTATTGGGAGTGACAAGCGGATCTTTTTCATCACATGCAGCGAACCATGCACCCTTGTAATTGTTTATGCGGGTTTGCAGTGCAAGGAGCAAGGGCAAAAGAGTCAAAATGAGAAGCAGAGGAGAAAGAAAGCCATATTCCGAGGAAAGGGAACTGCACAAGGGGAAGGAAAGTGAAGGGATTAGGTTGATTGGGTGGGTACAAAGCAGCATAAAATTGGAATACAGGTGTGCACATGCCATGTTTGGGTGGTATTGTAAATGCGGCGAGACTCGTTCATTTTGATTTTATAACCGTGTAAGCTGAAAATTGGAAAAAGCAGTACTCCGGGTGGGCCCAACTAACAAGGGCCGCAGGATAAGTAGGCCCCACTCCCAGAGGCAGGCCCCACTGCGGCCTTATCTCGTTTGTTATCCTTGATCACATCATATCATATCCCTGACCCCGTGACCCCCCCTCCTTTCTTCCATCACATCACCTCCATACGACCTGACCCACCCCTTCCTTCCCCCCCAATCGGACGCTCCATATTTTTTCTTTCTCCTCTTTCTCTAACACGACAATTCACATAACTATTTCTTTCCATCTTGTCCGTGGAAAATTTACGTTAATTAATCATGGAATCTCCATAATTTAATTTATTTTACATTTTAAAAAAATTCATACTACCTCCGGTCCTTAATATAAGACTCTGTTTGATTTTTATTTTGATCCTAAATATAAGATCCCAATCCACTTTGTCTCTCATATTTATATTTTTTCCAAAATAGCCCTTCTAATAATAAGAGTTTTAGTCAACACACTTGATTAGCAAGGATATTTTAGGAAAGACAACACTTATTTAGGACAAATAACTAACTCAACTTACTTCTTTAATCTCTTCAAATTAGTCAACTGGTTCTTATAATTAGAATCAGAGGTAGCATTAAATGAATTATTGTCTTCCTCCCATGCTACCTTAATTCATGTTTGCTGTAATCTTAAATTTGTTTCACACATGATTTGTGGAATCTGGCTAACACATTTTAGTGGTAGTGAAATGACAATTAGGAGGTCTTTTAATAGAAACTATATCATGATTTTAAAACTAATTTTATAGCATACAAAATAAATATGTTAGAAAAATTTTGTCTTGATTTAAGTGAAAATATTTCTTAAAAATGCTTTTGGGTTAAACCAAACACCTCCTTAATAGATATGCATGTGCATGTTCAATGAAAAATTAACATCTTGATGACATATTTGTGACCTTTAATTTTGATCTTATCCACATTGTTCATTATGATACAAAACAAGACAAATTAATTAACTATACCATTTTATTTATCCTCTTTCTTTTAAAACTATATTTGATCCAAATGTAGACATATGAAATTTCAAATAGGAAGGCTACATATCTGAAGGGGATCGTTGGGGCGTAATTGTGGCTGAGACACTTGATTTAACTCGAAGATCAGATACAGCGTCAAGCTATATAAACAAATCATCTTCCAAAAAATTGAAAGCAAAATCAATTATTTCTTATAATCTTTTGTACTAATATCTTTATAAGATTTTAAGAGACTATATTATTCTCTCTTTTTTTTTTGGCCAACAGAAACTACAGTATTGATAAAGATATAAATAGTACAATGATCATGTTGGAAAAAATTTAAAATCGTGTATGAAATTCCTGCCTTTAATATTATACAAATTTCAAGAAAGGAATTGTAATCAGCTTAAGCTTATATGCAGTGTGTTCATTTCAAGATTATATATATAAACTACGCATACATGGGAATGGGATGTCAGAGAGAACAAAAGCTTTTATGAAGAGAAAGATAAAAAGGGAATAAAAACGGGTAAGACAGTGCGTTTGTTATTAGTTGGGTGTTTTTTTTTTATTTATAAATTTTCATCATATATAGTAATGATGGCTACATTTATCAAATATTAATATAAAATGGAAATTGGCATATTTATATTTGGTGATATATACCTAACTCCAATGAATTAACCCTTCACCCTTCATCATCATCGCTTAGATATACTTCAACAAACTTTTCTCTTTTTTGTTGGCCAAAAACATCTCTTTATTAATTCATCCCCTTGGACATTTTTAATAATTATCTGGTCAGTGGTTCAATTTTTTCCCCCGGAAAAGCTGAAAGTTATATATATGCAAATTCTTATATCAAATTTGTATTTTGAACATTTTATCATATAGTACTGTTTTATTCAAAATTGGTTACTCTATTTTGAGGGTTGCATTTCCAAACTTAACACGTCCAGTTTGCTATAGCCTATACCAATTATTGTCTTGCATCTATTTATATTAAGCTTTTCTCTGCGTCATCTATCGAATTGAACTAAAATATTTATAGCCAGACATGTTAATGAATGTGTTTCAACAATTTTTGTTTAAATATAGGATTATTTAATTTATTCATAAAATGGCATATGCCAAAAGCTTACTCAATTTTTAGATTTTTATTCTAAATTGGGTGTGGTTTCGACAGTAGTAGGGGAAGAAAACCAATTGGTTGTTGTTGTGGTTTTTTTTTTTTTTAACGTTGCGAGTTCTGTTGAAATTGAAGGTCGAAAATCATTTCTTGTAGGAAAATTAAATTGGACTGAATGGAAAGTGAAAATTTTAAAATATAATAAAGATTGAATTTCACATAAAAATTTTTGTCACTGAAAAAAAAGCCAAGGAGCCGACAATACCTCTCTAGGATTCCTTTTTAAAAGCCTCGAATGTTTACATAACTGAAACAGGGATCGCCTTTAAAATCAGACTTGCTTACAATTTACATTTAACTAGTCTTCTCAATCCCAGGAAAGTAATTTAAATTCAGATCATGTCAAATTTTCAATGAAAAAGTCTTAGTATTTTTCATTCATAAAATATCATATCAATCAACATTAATATATTACGATGATATTACCCACAAAACGCTAACAATAATACCACTCATTTAACAAAACTTTAATTTGCATGAGCCTCTCATCACTTACACAGTTAACTAACTGATTAATACAAAACATTATCAATACACTGTGGAATGCCTTTATGGACAAAAAAGCATCGTGTAGGATATATAACAATGGACGATTATTATTAGTGTTTACTGGGAGTGACAAGAAAGGAGGGGTAACCTCAGCTTTTATGAATCTCAATAAATCCTAACACCCCTTGCTCTTAATGTAAAAATTAGCTGAATGATTGATAAAAAAAAATTAAAGGGTTAAATTTAGTTTAAAAAATATAATATATCAGTTGTTTTGTCTCACATATTTATCATTGTTTTTCTAAACTAATTTACATAAATCATAAACTGATAGGCTCATAACAAAAAAAGAAGTCATAAACTGATAGGTAATCTAATGTTAGACAGAATTATTTCATAGGGAGATAAGGTCACACATGTTATAATTACCTAATTTATTTAGATTTCTTAATTTATCTAAATTAGTTAAGTAGTTTTTATGTTAAGAGGTAGAGATAATAGATTATATTATTTGACAATAGCTTGGTTGACTCATGGGGCACGATCATATCTGAGTCATATGCATCGCATAAGAAAAAAGCATCATACATAAATCGGTTAATTAATCAGCAAGTCCTTATAGTTTCAACGAATTTTGAATCAGGTCTCTATAGTTTTTTTTCTCTTTATTAGGTCCTTATACTTTTATCTTTTTTTAATTTGGTCCTTGTATTTATTTTTCTTTTAATTAAGTCCTTATAATTTCACTAAATTTTTAATCAGGTTCATGTAGTTATAATTTTTATTTATTAATTAAATATAAGCTTAATTAAATAGATTAATACTGAAATATAAAATATTAATAATTAAATTAAATTAATAATTATGTAATAAAAAAGTAATAGAATTAATTAATTTAGGAAATTTTTTAGAACAATTAATTTTTTTGCTGAAAAAATTAAAATCATTATAATAATTCAATATCTTTAGAATATTATTGTTTATAAACTAATATTAAATAATATATACTATTTTATGTTTATATAATAGTACTATTAGAATTTATAAAATAAAGAATAAAAAATTCAGGGACTTAATTAAAAATAAGGTGAACTTATAAGGATTTGATAAAAAGAAAAATAAATATAAGGACCTAATTAAAAACAGGTGAAAGTATAAGGACCTGATAAAAAGAAAAAAACTATAAGGACCTGATTCAAAATTAGTTGAAACTATAAGGAGCTATAGATTAATTATCATGATATTAATTGCTCACAGACCGCTAACAATACCGCTAATTTCACAAAATTTTGCAAGAGCCTCACTTACCTAGTTAACTATAACTAATTAACAAGATAATACTTATATCAAGTTTTTAATAATTATTATGCAAGTTCTCTGATCACGTTTTGCCATGTGTGCTTTTTTTTTTAATAATACATAAGTTTTGTTCTTAATACATACTCTTATGGCCATTGACAAAAACCTAACTAAGTAATTTGAGTATATTAATGATGTTAATTAAATTAGTTAATATGATATATTTTTTTTTCTAAAACACTCTAAACATCATCCTTAATTCCCTCCCTCCATCTCTTACTTGATTATTGTCGAAGAATATTAATAGGGTTAATTAAAAAAAATTAATAAATATGTAAAATAAGTCTTACATATAAGACCAACATCAACTTTCTAATTATGTACTGCATTTAAGGACAGGAGGAGTAAAACATTATCAGTACACTGTGGAATAGCCTTTATGGATAAAAAAGGGATGGTGTATGTGGGATATATAAAAATGGAGGGTTATCATTATTAGAGTTTGCTGCGAGTGACAAGAAAGAAGGAGTAACCTCAGCTTTTATATAAATCTATCCCAATGGATGTTAAGTCATGTTATTTGGAGGACATATAATAACATAGTTGACTCATATGGGGCACGACCCTATTACATTTGAGTCATACATCCCATAATAATTCTCTCTTTAGGTAACAGTAAGGGCCTATATCATAGGTCAGTGTCCTCCACCCAACAAAAACTCTGGTCATCATTTGTTCATCTCTGTGACAAGCAAGCACCCTCCATTATTGTTATTTTTTGCAAATCAAACAAACGTTGATTTGTGAATTCAGACATGTATGGAACAGATTACAAGAATACAACGTTATTATAGGCTTTTTTCTGTGTGAATTGTTATCATTTTCGGGTGGAGACATCCAACGTGTCTCATATATTCCTGTTTTTTTTTTTTAAAAAATAATAATGGTCAAATTTTTTCCACTGGGGATTGGAATCTCTTCCATTTCAATCTCATTCTGTCTTTGACATGTTACCACTCCTCTTATCTTCTTCATGTGCCCTTGTTCCTTATTATCTTATACAGTATCCCTGCCGCCCACGTGTCTTTTCCTTCTTTTTTATTTTTTTAACTAACCTGCGTTTGATAATATATCCAGAATATAGTTTTGTAGATATATGTGTGTGTGTGTGTGTGGGGAGAAAATGTTCATGAGAGTCACTTTTGATTTCCTAAGTTAAATGGGAGCCTTGCATGAATCGTTTTGCTTAATTATATATAATTTGTGATGCAAATTGAATTGCTCTCCTCTTAGTGTTTTTTTCTTTACTGATTTTTTTATAGACTAAGACGGACAATCTCAGTCACATCAAGTAATAGATCATTATTTGCATATTTTAGAAAGTCGTGATTGATGAACATGCAACTTTAACTTATTCAAGTGTTTCCGATTATACTGTGTCGTCTTCTTGATCAACTTAGGTGTTTGAATGGAAAAGTATATCAATTATAATTAACTCCAAAAGTAACGTGTTGAATATTCCAAAAGAAAATGAGACGTAACAATTACCAATTTATTATAGCTAAATATTTTCTTTAAACGATTATTCCGGTGAAATAAAAAAAAATTAAGCTTGATAGTAAAAGCAATAAAATTTTGGTCAGATGAGAGTTGGTTTTGATGGAAACGTGGTAACCACGATGGCAAAGCGAACAAGTTTTCATCATTATGTTTGGAATGTTATTAAAAGCAGTTCTTATTTTAGTAGTTTGTTGGGAAAAAAATGTTAACTAGACATGAAATAGAAAGCTAGGCAAATAATAATATTAATTTTTTAAAAATATTAATATAAAATCGACGGATATGTCAAAACAGTTAAGAATTTTATCAGAAAACACTAATTAAATCCGATAAAAATAGAAGTATGCAAATTATTAATGTATTTTCATAACAGAACTTTATCTTTATGATGCCCATCATTTAAGAAAGACTGATGGAAACCGGACCAAATATGATGATCATTGCACTGTGCTTGAAAACTACTGAAGGAAAGGACGAAACTAATCAAAACTGATTGGGTCCTGATGGCGGAGGGAGCTACTTTACAAGAGGCTATTAATTTTGCTTTTGAGAATGATGTGGATGAAGTGCAGTTTGAATCTGACGGAATAAAGTGCCTGTGGACTATTTGAACATTCAAAGTGACTCTCTCCTGTTGGAGATGTGCCACAATCCTTGAAAGTCTTCAGGCTTCAAGAAATATTATCAGGAACAATCATTCAGATGAATTCCCAGAGAGACTAGTTTAGTTGCGGATTGGATGGCTAGAGCTAGAACTTCTTTGAATGGGTATTGCCCAGAGATTTCATAGACGGTGTTATTGTTTTTGACTACTTCTGGTCTTAATTATAAGATCTCGTTTATAGATTATAAACAGGATCTTATAATTATGACTGGAAGTAGTACTTTTTATAAGCCGAATAGGAGGAACGTTTAGACATGGGAGAGAAACAATGATTGCCAGCTGTAGTGAAAATGATAAGAGGCAGCAGTAATAGTGTATGATGTCTATGCATTGTGAAATGTAATGCAAACTGCACAACACATACACAACACAAACAGAGAAGTGGTTTATATTGGAGATGGAACATGCCTCCACATAAAAACATACGCAGTGTATGCATGATAAGGGGGCATAGAGATACAAGCTCAGCTCTCGCTGCTGGTTGGCCCATGTCTGCATAGACAAATTCACAACTTTACTCGTAATACATACGAAATCCAACATACACATACTACCTCCGGTCCTAATTATAAGACCCAGTTGACTAATTTGAGGAGATTAAGGAAAGAAGTTAAGTTAGTTATTTGTAATAAATAGGTGTTGTCTTTCCTAAAATATCCATATTAATCAACTATATTGGTTAGAACTACAATTATTAGAATGACTATCTTGGAAAAAATGCGCAAATATAAGAGACAAAGTAGATTGAGGTCTTATATTTAGGACCAAAATAAAAATCAAACAGGGTCTTATATTAAGGACCGGAGGTAATACATATTTACATACACACATATGGGTGACATGTTGCTGCTTGGTTGTCCCTTGTTGTGGCCTTGTTATTATTCCCACCAAAATATTATTTCAACAGTTTAGACAAGCTGTCCTAGTTAATCCTCACATTATTCTACTCCTCTCTCCTCACTATTTTTTTTTTTTTAAAATTTCAATGATTCTCCCTCAAAATTTTGTCTTCTTATTTTCTTAATTTTTCTCATCTTTCATTGCCTCAGCGCACATCACGTGTCAGCTTCCCTGGGGCCTACTCAAATTTATTTAAAAGTAAAAATTGAGGCTGTCAATCCATTAAACTGTAAACATTCCATTATTATTATTATTATTATTTACTGGACTTGCCAAATGCGCGTTTATTGGTTTTTTGGGCTATCAATTGCAAATACTTTAGGCCTAAATTTCGAACTTGGATTATTGGGCCTGGCGCTGAAAATGATTATGACGGATGAAGACCATCTCTTGGTTGGGTTTTACTTCTTTTATTTGTTTATGTAATATCTCTCATCTTTAAAAAGAATTTCTTTGACTTTTATAATTAGAACCGGAAGCACTGTCTATTTCTACAAATAACTAACATAACTAATTTTTTTAATATACTCAAATTAGTCAAGTTGTTCTTATATTAAGGACAGGAGGTAGTATTATGTAATTATTTTCAGTTTTTCCTTTTATGTAGTGTCTTACAAATTTATACTTTGACCACTTTCCTTTAATCAGTGTATTCCATCTAACAAGAGTATTATAGGAAACAAGTGGTATATTTTTCTTTGGTGAACAAGGAAACAAGTAATAATTATACTCCGAAATCTAAAATAGGATGTATATTTAGGGCAAAAAAGTGAAAATCCAAATCAGAACAAATAAATAGAAACAAACGAAGTAATACTTAAAATGTGATTTGCGCTTGGATTAAGGAATTGAAGGGCTCACAACCAGGTTTTAATACGAAAGTGAAAGAATGAATTTTACTGTCTCAGTAAGTTTAGGGCATTATTGATTAACATTTGGATTGAATTAACATGTGCCTCACAACACTCAGTAAATTCCAAAACTCATCATTATTACTAAATCACAGTCTCCAACAGATACCAAGAAAATTTTTTGATGATCCAAATCATAAACTGCCAAATACAAATCACCATCGCAAGGAGAAGTTGCAAACAAAATTAGTGCATGAAGACAAGTCATGTTGGCACTAAAATCTTTTCATGCTCTTCAAATCTTCTAACCCAACTCTTATAAATTGCAAATAAAAGCAAAGCAATAGCAATCGCACCCAGCAAAATAATGTACCTTCCTCCATTATCAGACCTACCATCAGAAACTCTTTCCTCTGCATTGCAAACATGCTTTGCGTCTTCCTCCTTCACCTCTTCGTCTTTCTCCAGAGAATCACATGACAGACGAGGCAAAGAGGATGATGATGATGGTGGTGAATCAGTTTCAGCCTCGGAATAATCAAAAGACAAGGACCTCACTTCACTCTCTTGACCCATATCATCACCATTCAACACGTCAGTGAGAATTGTTGTTCCTCTCTGTATTGGCTCAAAAAGTCGCCGGCCCTTCAGCTTTCCGGTCTCAATGGCTTCCCTTCGCTCTCGGAGGATTTCTTGCACCGCCATGTCTCTGGTCCTGAGCTTCCATGGCGGCTGTTGAAGCATGGACATGAGGTCTGCTGGAGATGTGTTCATTAACTGAATAGCTTTCTGTAGGGAAATGGTGGTGTTTGAATTTGTGGAATCTGTCGGTGAACAAGTTGTGGAGATGGATTGCTTAAAGGAGTCGCAGCGTTGTTGGGAATTATTGTAAAGTGGGTATTGTTTTCCATGTCTTTCTTTTCCTTGGAAGCTTTCCATTGCGGGGACGCCTTCCTTCCTTCCTTTCTCCTTTTTTCCACTTCATCTCATCATGGTGTGGGGTTTTTGGAAGGATGAGCCAATGAACAGAGATTCCTGTTTTAGTTTTGAATTATAGCGAGGATCTAGTGGGATAACAAGCTATCATATTTAAATATTTTCAAAAAATGCTGGTTTCTTTGTTAGTTTGGATCATAAGAATATTTTACTTACTGATATACTACTTCTAATTTTTAATTTTTAATGTAAAACCTAATTTACTAATTTGAAAAAATTAAAAAAGTTATTAAATTACTTTAAAATATTTATATTTTTCGTTTTTCTCCAAACTAGTTTGCCTTATTTATAAATTGATATATAATCTAATGATATACAATTGTATATAAACATTTTAGAAAAACCATGTAAGATATTATAATTAACTAATCTAATACATCCTCAAATTAATCAACTAGATTTTATGAATATAGTAATCATTATGACTGTCTGCATCGCCTTTGCTTTATATTTTGTGATCACCATCCAATCGGGTCAAAGGGATTGTGTTCTTCCCTCATTTCTTTAAATTCACTTTAACAGACGATTTCGATGTATCCACCCACTGACCACATTATTATTTTTCACAACACATCGTATAGTGAATAGTTCTTTTTATTAAAATAGTCAAAGCATGTTCAAACACGGTCGGCCCTAATATTTTAACACATAACTAAGGAAAAAAAAAACAAACTTTCTCGGATTGGTTCAGTACATCTACGATTTTGGCTGGAGAGCCTTCGTAAGATACTCAAATCCAAATTGCTAAAAAGAAAATAGTCAAGGAAATCTACCATATGTATGTTCTCATTAATCATTACACTCAAAATCTAGGTGACGCGAGAAGAATATCAAAGAAGTTCAGCGCTCACCGATGATGCAGAAACAAGAAGCCCTGAGCTTAAATGAAAAGGCCAGGTGAATAAAGAGCTAACGATAAGGGTACACAGTACGAGATGATTAGCAAAATAATATCAGCTTGAGGGGTCAGTTTTGCCTATAGATCTGCTGAAAAAATTGTATGTATAATCTGGCACATTTCCCACATGGTTGTTCGTTTCAAATGGCCTCGGATGAATTCTTCCTTTGATACCATTCACATTCCAGCATTTGATTCTGAAATGTCCTCTATTATTCCCTTCCCATCCACAGCATCGAAAAAGAAAAAGTTCTTCAGAGGGTCTCCTTTTCCTGATATTGCTTTGATCACCTCCTATGAGGTCATAACACAGCTTAATCAGATTACTGTCCCAGGAGACAATAACACGGGTAAATGCATCATACTAAAATGTTATAAGGAATACCTGTCCAAGAATTCCTCCAATTATGGCACAAACAGGAGGAAATTCTGTTGTATTTGCTACCAATCTTTCTAGAAGACTGTCCGGCACGAGAGATTCATTGACAGACTGTTAACAAAATCAGCAATTTTAGATGAACACTAGACGCATAACAACATTAGCGTAACAAATTCCAGGAAGCCTACCTGTGCAGTGCATAGCTCCTTTTTCAGCTTGAGGACACCGGGAAGATCCGCAATTGAAACCTCTCCTGGCCTTCGTTCTCCAGCCTCTTCAAACTTCTCTATAACTGCCAGAGAAAATTAGATTTCTATGCTTCAATAATTGGAGAATACATGTCTCAGTTGAAAATGGAAAATACACAACCAACTTTTGAGGGCTAAGGAGTAAGCTCCCACATCAGAGGTAACAATAAATGGCAGAGCCTTGTACAAAAGTGTTCTTGAAAATAAATGCCTGGAGAAATAAACTAAGGGCATGTAAGCTATACGTTCTCTTCATCTATCTCTTTTCCGTCACAATTTTTTAGAACAAATCTCTAGTGTAAAACTGGGCAATTTGTCACACCTCTCATTGCAAAGTACAGCTTGGATGTCTTCCTTGGAAGTGCTTTCCATGGCACTGATACCGCATCCTAGGGCAGAAGATATAAAAATCAGACAAGCTTGTGAAGCATAAATGGCTATAACACATCATCAGAAGCAAAGCGAATTATATACACATAACACGTAGGCCCATAATGTGTTTTAGAACTCCCAGATTTTGAAAATTTTGAATTGAATTGCTCTGTTGTTTTAGCCATATTTGCTTGGGAAAAAAATATGTAAGGTCACTTGAAGCATAATGGAGGACAACTTTGCAGTTCATCATCAGGATAGTACTTGGTAGGCTCAAGTCCAAGACATACATAAACGGTTGATTATATAATACAAGGTCAAGAATAGCATGGATAATTAAGAAATTATGATCAACCAAGACATACCTCAAAAGACGGGTATTGTAGTTCGCATTCAACAGTTTCCTCCAGTTTTTTCTTGACAAGAAAAATGAGACACAAAAACATTAAAATCAAGAAATAAAAGTTCAGAACTGAGAAACATACAAAGCTAGATCTGAGAGAAACCTTTGAATATCGATAATCCTGCAGGTCAACAAATATTTCCCCACAAGAATCTCTACAGTCAACAGTATAAAAAGATACTTTCTTGGATAGCTTCCGGCACTTGTCATTAGCAAGTTTCTGCAGTGAAAACATAATGCAATAGATAAAAAACGAATCTAATAGATAAACAGATAACAACAGAGAAGCAGGTAGTGATTTATCACACGGTAAGTGGTTATGTGAAAATGAAGGCATAAATATATTGAGAAAGAATGGTTAACACCTTACCTTAGCAGCAAGTGAGCAACAACTGATTACTACAACATCAAACTTGTTGAAGAAATCAATACCAAAACTTGACAAATCACCTGTAGCCCAGGAAATAACAGAAAATGACAACCGGATACTCATGGAAAAAAATAAACGGAAGAAAAAATATGGAGGAGGAAAGTGAGAGTGCAAACCTTTCTCCACAGAAACACGAACCATGGGATTGAAATCTTTAAGTGAATCACAACAAAGCTCAGCAAGGGTTTTCCCTCTATATGCATTCTCATCAGGGGGAATGAGAAAATTGGAGGACAATGCCTCCTCGTTCGCTACTCGATCATCAACTAAGGTTAAACTACCAACTCCAGCTAAAACGATATTCTTGCAGAACTAAGCCACGAGAAAAAGAAGTAATAAAAATTGGGCGCTCCAACCAATTAGCCCCCAGAAAAGAGCTTCATTAAGAGCCTCTGCATTTCCAGTTTGAAATGCTTATAATATAACGAAAGTTGCAGGTTCAATTACCTCTGCTATAGTTCCTTTCATTCCATGAACCAGGACATGAGCTTTGCTGAGTCTAAAACAACAGAATCACAAACGGGAAGTCAAATTTACAAGGTCAGGGTCCATTCTGTACAACAGAGAGGGGAATCAAGCATAAACCAAAGAAAGAGATACAGAAAACTGAGGAGAAGAGCAAAGGTACCTCCTTTGAGCATCAGCACCCCATACCCTAATCTGCCGGTCATACAAAGCGGTCTCCTGCTCCGTCAGCTGCTCACCGTCCATTCCCAGTCGCAGCCTGTTACAACACTCCGAGGTTCACTTTCAAAAACTCCAGCGTCCAAGTCTGATTTGAGCACTTCGCTTGACCTTTGCCCCTCTTTCCCTTGGAATTGTACCGTTCTTTCTTTCTTTTAAGTTTTTTTTTTTGGTGATACGATCTGAGCGAGTCTTCAGTTTATACTAAGAATTAAGAATATGATGTTCAAGTCCTACATGGGCTGGTAATGGAGCCCAATGAAAGCCCAGAATACCTGGGCTTTATTAAGGGATCGAGATGATATCACGATATGCCAATGCCTATTACAAATGATCATTTAACTACTTTCGACGTCAGTGTCAGTGTCAGTGTCATTTTCCCCCCGACTTTTCAAGCACGAGAAACTACGGAGATATGGAACTGACAAGGTTACCCTATTCCCACGGAATCATTTTCTACTTATTATTTGATGAGTACTCTAAATTATAACCGTTTATATTTAATTTGAATAATTCATATTTAAAATTTTTCATTAATTCTTTTTAAATAAAAAAAATTATTTTTTGAAAAAATGATGGTTAAGAAATTATCTTTATTTTAGATTATGTAAATATTAAAATAATTATTTTAAATAAATAAAAATAAAAAAGAAATCAAATCTGGACCATCCAAATAAGATATGGATGATTCAGATTTAATGAGTTTAGAGTGTTCATCAAAATGATGAGTACTGAAACTAGTTTCTATTGCCCACTGCTATGAAGTTGCACGTACGTGATTTCATTTGAGTTATAAGTGTAACAACTCTACTTGCATCTTTCAATCATTATCAGATATTTTTGTAGCATTATTATCATATAAGGGTCCAGAGTTGGGTTTGAGAATTGAAACATTTCGGTGATATTAGCCGAGGAATGAAAAATCCAAACAAAACGGAACGTGAATGATAGAGACGCACGTAAAGGGGGAATGAACGTATGCAAGATGAGGAATGGACCGGGGGGAGGGTTCCATGTTGGGTAAGTGTGAACATGAAGGAAGAAGAAAGCAAAGAGATGGATGGCGAGAGGGAACTTGCATGCAAAACATGCGAATCGTGGCAATGGTGGTATTGTTCCGAAGCACGTGTGGCGACTTGGCTTCTTGGAGGGGGCGCAGCAGGCATCTCAGTCCTTCTCCATTGCTGTCATCTCCAACCATCCCCCCTACTACTAACAACAACAATAATGATAATCCAAACTTCCATTTGTTTCCCACAACAATAGATACGCGGGAATATGATCAGATCAGAGTGAAGTATACTACCAACCTGAGAGGCCTCCAACATAGTGATGCTCATGCCTCTGCAAGCCTATCTTCGTGTTCCTCTCCTCCGGTGATGCTGCATTTAACTTCTTTCTCACTTTTATGTAACCAAATGGATGCATGGATAGTATTTAACTGGGGACGCAGAGAGTCCAGTGAGTGGGCCGACTCTTTGTCTTTGGCATATCCCTTCGTATCTCAGTATCTCATCGCTCATATTTATTCATTCCTCGTTATTATACCGTGATTTGGAGGGCCGCCAATGATCATCAACCCATCAACCTGAGTGAAAGGCAATTTTTGTATACTTATTACCTATTTCGAATGACTTATAAGCAATTTTTTTTCATCGTGAAAAATGTTTTATCTTGACTTATATAAAACGTGTGATTTTAAATGTAATGGCAAACGGACCTTAATTAATCAGCCCCTGTTTATTAGGGAAGAGGCTGATTTTAATTAGAGAAGCTAGATTCTGCTTGCATCTCTTATGATCAATGGTACTTCGTAAAATTTGATGAACCTGACCCACGATCGTAAATGCAGCCATTAAGTTTTTGCTGTGGTGATGCATTCCATGGAATGGTCACGCTTCCTCACGTAACATCCAACCCCCATGATCAATGAATAACTATCATATTTTCTTAAGTATTAACTATTAGGATACGTTTTACTTCTAATCATATATACTCTATATTTCTCTTCATACTATTTATAAATCATTTTTCAATTTTCTTTAAAAAAATTTTAAACCTCATTAACTCTTTATTAAAATTTAACAATTTTTAAATTTTACATTTGTTTAATATATATATTTTCCAAAAAAATGCAATAAATAAAAGATAAAATAATATATTTATATTAAAAATTTGAGTTAGTACTATTTTTATTTAGTCTTTAAAATTTGATCTCATTTTGATTTTGATCCATTAAAATTTAATCCATTTTGGTTTATCTAAAGATTTTTGGTCTCTCTAGACTTCATATTTCAGATATCAAAATCAAAATGAGGTTAAATTTTAAGAATTAATATTGCTAGTTTCAAGTTTAGGAACCAACATTAAAATAAAATCAAGTTTTAGAAACTAAAAATACCATCAACACTAAAAAATTAATAATGTAAAACTTGTTTGACAAAAAAAAAATCCCGTTTCTGGTAATATGAAAAAGAAAGGAAAGGGTAGTAAAATTTTTGGACCAGAGCAAAATGGGGAGATTGGGGGGAAAAAATACACGTGGCAGAGGATGAGAAGAGAGAGGGAGAGTCATTGCCACTTACAATGGCAATGCCATGGGGTATACTACAGCTGCTACACTGACTTGGCGGGGTTGTTGCAGATTTAATATCTGTGCGCTCTTTCCTTCATCTTTCCCACTTTACCCCTGCATTCCCTTTTTGTCCTCACCGATACCCCAACCCCTGACCCCTGATGTCGCTTATGGTTCCCACTTCGTCCCTCATGCCTTCAATATTTTTACTACTGATTATTAGGATAGTCCACGGTCAAGAACCAGATACCAACATTAATGTTAATTTATACTCTTTCACGTTCTATTTATAAATCATTTTTAATATATTTTATATAAATTTAAAAAATTTTAAACTTTATTAATTTTAACTTAAAATTCAACAAGTTTTCAATTTATCCCTATTCAATATATATTATATTTCAAATAAATAAAATCAACATAATAATAAATAAAAGATAAAATTGTATATTTATAAAAAAAAAATTTCTCAATACCTTATAAATATAATAAAAAAATCTTCTGTTTCTGCTCTATAACTAGGACCAGAGGAATACACAAAAAATAATAATGATGATTAGTTCAGGCCAAAATAAGGGTTAACGCCATAAAAAAAAATCTAAAAAATACTTCTTTAAATTAAAATTTATATTAAAATACTTCTATTTACTAATTTGTCTTTATAATACTAAATTCCTAGATTTTACCTAAATTTTTTTTGAAGAATTTAAACCTTTGCCTTTTCGTTAATTTTATTTTTTATTTTAGCAAATAATTATTTGCTTAATATTTTTATCATATTGGATAGAAAATTACATAATTTAATTAATGTGAACATGAAAATTTTGAATGGAAATTTGATTAATTATTTAAATAAATATATAATTGGCTAAATAAGTTACAAATGTTTCAAACAAATTTTTTATTTAAAAATTTTAAATTTAAATTTAAATAATTTATATAATCTCTCAAACTTAGTAATATAACTAAAAATTAAAATTATAAAATTTTATAATATTATGAAATTAATAAATTTGATTACATTAGTGTTTAAATAACTTTTATATTAAAGAGAGATATTTTGATTAAAGTAAAGATGTAAAAGTTAAACTTAATAATAAACTAACGGTTAAATGTGTAGAAATAAAATCTTAAATATATAAAAGATGTTTGTATAACATACATTTTAATTTCATGATAGGTTATATACATTTTCAAAATCAAAAAAAATGTTTCTGTAATTTAGGTAAAATAAGGGGCATTAGTATATTTTACTCTTTAAATTTTTTATTTCACAACAAAATTTAATTACCTAACCACCTAATTTTGACAAAGTAGTTAAAGGTATGTTATAATAGCCAAAAAAAAAGTATCGTTTCTTTTTGCATGCTCCTCCGGTCTTAAGGGAGAGCGTATTGTTTTTTTTTTAATCTTATTTGTAAAACACATAATTAAATTTTTCACAAAGATGTATTATTTTACCATTCATTTATTACGATATATTGATGTAGATGTTATTTTGTTGAAAAGTATATATAAGTAAACTTGAAAAGTTGTAATATTTTTCAACAAACAATAAGATTCAAAATTTATCTTAATTTGGATAAACCATATTAGAAATGATGCATAAATAAAATCAAAACATATTAGAAATTGATCTTAATTTTGAGGTGTACTGTGGTGATGATTAAGAGTTCGAACCCGGATGATAAGACTACACGAAAGAAAAGAAAGAAGTGATTTGAGCCAAATTAAACTGATAGAATTGGTTTATTTAAATAGCTAAAAATAATAGGCTGGAGTGATTTAAAAAATGCCTATTTTAATGCATGAGGAAAGAGAGGATTAATTTTAATAAATTCAATTTAAAAAATTGAATAAGTAATATTAAAAAAATTTAATTAATTTTTCTTATTCTTTTATCTTACATTTTTTTTAATTAAAATTTTGTAATCTCACTTCTTGAATTTTAAAAATCAAACTCATTAAATTTTTCTTCTCCTCTTTTTTTCTTATACCAAGAGAAAAACAGCAAGCAAATCCTTAAATGAAAATCTCATGAATATTCAAATCAAACCTGAAAAACGCTAATAATGAATCACTAAAACCATCATTGCAAAATTGATTTAAAAGAAAGAAAACAAGAAGAAGTAAATAGGCAATAAGAGTATATAAGAAGATGCATGGGGAGGGGGACGAAGAGGACCCCATTATTTGCAATGAGCCCTGAAAATGAAATCATGAAATTAGATGATCATCATGCATGCATCATCTCATTCCTGCCTTGCCTTCAATTGGCAAGCCATCTCATCTCTGGAGCCCAGCCATTTATGTGCGTGCTTCCTTAGTCTTTTTATTTCCCAACTTTGAATTTATATGTTTTTCCTACATTCATATACACATATATTATAATCTGTAATTTATATAAAATCATATTATTTATAGGCTATTAATAGTGTCATGTATATCAAACGACGTACAATGTTCAAGCCGACATCTTAAAAAAGTGTTTGGAAGAAAGCCAAACAATAATTTTAAAAATAAATTTACAGCATACAAAACAAGTATGTGATGAGAGTTTTGTCTTCATTTATGTGAAAATACTTTTTAAAAGTGTTTTTTGTGATTACCAAATACTTTTTAATTAAGTCTGAGATAGATTCAAACCTCCTCTTTTTCTTCAACCCTTAAAAATTTGTCATGAGTATTTTATATTTATACAAATAACAGCAATATGCTAAAGTACGCATTCGATTCTTTACTTCAAATTTTAATTTAGCAAGCAAATTTTTAATTTCTTAATCTCAATATTATCAATCTCACTTAACGAAACTGAAAACATAGTAATAAAGCGGTAAATGTAAAACGAGACCTTTTTTGCGGTGGGTGGATGCACATCTTTTCAAATGCACAAGCTTCATAAGTAGAAAAGATCCAACTGGTTTGTGCTGCATCAAATAGGTAAATAGGAATCTTAGCCATTTTAAAAGGATGAAACATAACATTAATAGTTTCAAAATCAAAGGCAAAGGCCCACCACACCAACATTAATCATCATCGGCCTCGTCATCATCATCGTAACATTTGGATTCCTCATTCAAATTTTCATGCCTTTAATCCCCACCCTCTCTTTCAAACCTCATGTGGGGTCCCACCTTCATAAATGTCACTTCAATTTTGTGTTCCCATTTCAATCGTTTGTCTTTTTTTTTTTGTTTCTCTCCTTCCTTCTCGGTTGGAAAATTATGCTACTTCAAACATGATAAAAACATTTTTTCCCCCCTTCTCTTCGCTCTTATTTTTCTCAAAAAAGATAATGTGAGCTTTGTTTCAAAGTTCGCTATGATTATAGGGAAATTTAGAGTTCAAAAAGTACATACAAATACATTTATAAATTAGTCACTCATAAAGTGTTCACATTAGATGTTATGAAAAAAGGGGTGTTCACACTTGACTTTAACACGTGTCCTCGCGGTAATAAGATGTTTAGTTACATATAATAATCAATAATCAACTTATATGGACTAAAATTACTCGAAAAGTATGCTATGAGCATTAAACTTCATATAATATACTAGAAGAGTGATACTGATAGCAGTGCAAAATAGGTTTTATATGAGAAAACAACACCAACTAAAAAATGGGTCTTATTGTAATACTTATTATACGATAAGATTTTTATAGTATAAAATGAGTCTTATATTTAGAATTAAAGGAGTATATTAGAATGGTATTTGAACAATAAAATAACAATTAAAAACAACACCAATTTGTATAAAAAAGAAAACAACACCAACTAATTATAATTTTGCGGATGACTTAGATAAATGCGTGAAACTTGAAATTATAACACCCTATTTAAGCTGAAAAAAAACGTTTGAATATCAACGTTATAGGTATAATTATTAAGACTTAAGAGCACATTTGCCAAAGAAAAGACATGCTATGAAATGGGAAACACAATGCCACATGCTTTGTGTTGAGCATCCATTCTTGTACTTTTTTTCTTCCCTTTTATTTTTTTCCAATAAAAAAATTTATCCTGACTCGTAAAAAGTTGAAAGCTACAAACAGCCTGTCCTTATTATATATCATCCTCCTTTCCTATCCTTAGCCACAAGGTACTATACATACTCAGAAGAGAGAGAGAGAGAGAAGCCCTAAATATGGGAAGCCAGAAAAATATTATATAATATTTAGCTGAACTTGCAAAAACAGAGTACGTCCATTAGTCTTTCCTTCTTTCTCCCCAGAAGCCTCAAAATTCAATAACCATCCTCTCTGTCTGCACAAACCCACGATTCCTTCTCCCCAAAGGACTCGCAGGTATGATTTTTATTTTACTCTTTAAATTTTTTTGGGATTGCCCCTCAACACACTGTCCAATCTTCATCCTTTTTTTCTTTTTGTTGACAAGAAATTACTATTTATCATTTTGACCGTCTACTCTATTGGTTGGTGTACTCTAACGGAATCAATGTCAGGCAACAAGTGGGTGGTGAAAGGAACAACTAACAAGCTGTGATTGTCTGCAAGTACTCTCTTTCTCCCCTCTCTGTATTACTATTTATTCTTTAGCTCTTGCTTGCTTCTTGTATCTCGTTGGCGAGCTTCTCATTTTTGGATTGTTGCTTCTAGTTTTCTAGGCGCTCTGCTGCTGCAACTACTACTACACGCTGCTTGGTACTTTTTAGTTAGCCATTCATTAATGCATATAACGTTTTTGATGTAGATTTCTCCCTTTTTGTTTTTCTAAGTACGGACACCGAAGTGTCCAATGTGTTTTGTAACTAAAACTACTCTTTTGGCTTTTTAGTTTTTGGCATATGCCATGTTCTGCATAATTTCCTCCTCTCTTTAACTTTCTGCTCATGCTGAATTGGAGTTTTACTGGTTAATTTCATTCTTCACTGCTTGATTTTCTTTGGGTTTCATTCGTCTGTGAAGCTTCATAGGGGAGCGTTATGGAGTGGAATATGAAAGCAGCGTCGTGGGATTTGGCTGAATTAGATGAAGCAGCAGGCTTACCCAGCATAGAAACAATTGATGGGTCAAGCAGATTTGGGAGTGATAGAAGTAAAGGGGAATTTTCCGTGGATTTGAAGCTTGGTCATGTGGGGAATTCTAGTAATGAACCAGCACTTGCCAAATGGAAAGATGTTGCAGGAGTCTCCAAAGTGATGACATCTTCTTCATCGTCTCCTTCAGGATCATCTAAGAGAGCTCGAGCAATTAACAATGGAACCCAGAATGTGTCATGCCTTGTCGACGGGTGCAATTCAGATCTTAGTAATTGTAGGGACTATCACCGGCGCCATAAGGTCTGCGAACTGCATTCTAAGACTCCAGTGGTCACAATTGGTGGTCACAAGCAAAGGTTCTGTCAACAGTGTAGCAGGTGCCGTATAATATATATTATGCTTCAAGTTTGTGACACAAAATTGTTGATTACTCCTTCTTGATTCCTTTATAAATATGTACTTTTTTTGTTCATTTGTAGCTTCACTAACACTCCTTCTGTCTCATACACGCCTTCAGATAAATCCTCCAGGAAATTAAAGCACCTTAGCTAAAATGCTCTCTTTTGCTTTGTGCTACCATGAGCATCTTTACTTCATGCTCAAACAACACACAATGCTTTCAGTCTTGACTTTTGACCTGAAAGCAGATATCCCTTCTCACTTTTGCTGATAACAAGTGTTTGCTGACAGATAACACAATATCGACTGAATACCTCATCTGCTCCCCTAAAAATTATAGCTTTATAATGAAGTTGTAACTGTGTTATGTTCCTGATTACGTGGGTGAATATGTGTGGCTTCGTGTGTGCAGGTTTCATTCGCTGGAGGAATTTGATGAAGGGAAGAGAAGTTGCAGGAAACGCTTAGATGGACACAACCGACGGAGGAGGAAGCCGCAGGCAGAAGGAGTTGGGAGATCTGGAAGCTTTTTGTCCAATTACCAAGGTTAGCTTTGTGCATTATATGTGTGTGGACCCATATATAGCTTGATTTGGAGCATGCAGCGGCCAAAGATCCCCACATAGATACAGAAATCTTAGTAGTAAGAATTTCCTCTGAGAACTATGCATTTTGGCTCTCTCAGTGCGCTGCCAACATCCTTGATTTGGACATTTGGTCCACTGATGTTCACAGCTCATGGCAATCTAGTGGCCACTCGGTTATAAGTACTCACATGTTCTAAACTCCTTGTCTCAGGTGTAGATGAGAAGCTTAAAAAGATCTTCTCTTGCCACCAGCCTGGAAGGAATTTCTTCCTTATTTCCCCCAATTTTACCATAAATTACCTGTTTTAAGACACCCAATAAAACTACCCCAAATTTACCATAAATTACTTGTTTTAAGACACCCAATAAAACTAAGTCTTACCTAGTGAAAGTAGTTGGTGATGATACTTAGCATTAAAAACCATACTTGTCAGCTATTATGAGTTGAGTTGCACTATACACCATTTGTGATTAGTGTGATTTTCTGGGCTTTTTATATTTTATATTAATATGGATGGGACGTAAATTTTCTTCATTTAGGAGGTGAAACTAGTGGTGTGTATTTAGGAGTCTGATGTGTCCATTTCTCAGCCGAATATTAGACATTTCATGCTATTCTCTATCTCTCTTGAAAGTGTGCGAGAGTCTCTGGCCGCACAACACATGATTTGCATCTGAGGCCCTGGGTTATTGTGTTTATTGTTTTCTGTATCTTTTTTCCTAAATATAATACGCTACTATATTGTCAATGTAAGTGTGATTGATGACTGATTTGATAATCAAGGCAAGCATGAATAATGGACCTAAATATCACACGCCAGACCACAATAGTTAAACCAAATTTGATTTTTCAAGTGAGCAAATAAAAAAACAACTTTAGAATTTGACACATGATGAAATGTATGGCAAAGTTATTTAATTTATTGCAGAAGAAAGTGACAGTTTAAAAAAATGACTATGACTTTTCAGGCGCCCACTTGTTGCCCTTCTCAAGCTCACACGTGTATCCTTCCACTGCCATGGCTCACCCTGCTTGGAATGCAGATGTCAGGCTCCACCAAAACCCTCATCATCATCATCACCACCAACACCAACACCAGCAACTCCATCAGCTGGTTGATCATAAACAGGACCTCTTTCTGGGAGCTTCATCGTCATCATCCTCCTATGCAGAAGGGAATAATAACAACAACATTAATGTTAGCAAACATCAGTTAGCATTCTTGCAAGGTGATGACTCGACAGCATTGGAGAACAACCAGAGTAACAATCATCAGCAAGCTCTCCCGCCGCATGGTTCTGTGTGCCAAACGTTTCTGAGAGCCACGCCGTTACCGCCGGCAGCTCCACTTGCCGGCGAGCACCCTGATTCTCACTGTGCTCTCTCTCTTCTGTCATCCCCACAGACGCACACAAGTGGGAGTGGTTTGAGCCAAATGGTGCAGTCTCATCAACAAGCCATGTCGATTATGCAGCAGCAACACCAGCCCTTGGGACTGAGCCTGCATGATCATGGTCTGGAGACGGTGGACCCGGTGTTGGTTCACCATGGGAGTGACGAGTGTCCGACTATGTATAACATGAATGAGGCCCCTCCATTTCCTTTTCAGTGGGGATAGAGAGAGATTCTTTTCCTGAGGATTGATTCCTCTTGTGGCTCCAAAAGGGTTATTCTATAGAACGGCAATCACGAACTATTTGATTGTTGCTTTTTTCATTTTATCAAGAGAAGGAATTAATGATTTATGTATCCTCATACTATTCGAGGATGATGCAGAAGAACAAGCCAAAAGTTCAAAAGTATCTACATAGCTATGTATCATTTCGAAGGGCGAGAATTTATTCTAAACAAAATATTTTAAATGCCGTTTTACCTAGTGTTGTTTACCTAGTGTTGTGAGATTTTTAAAGAGCTTTTAGTTTTTATTAATCTACAATGTTACATGATTGATCTTTTTTTTTGGTCAAAGTTTTACGTTTTTTAACAAAGATGAAAAATCCTAGTATATGTCGCGGTTAGGGAAGAGAATTTAATTTGATTGAGTTATTCGAATATTGTTAATTTTGTTTTTATTATATATCACTTCAATGATTTTTTGGAGCCAAATATCACTTTAATAATATTGGCATAATCCGTGAATTCTCAAATAATCTTTTTTTGATTATGCAGATAATAGTTTTAAATTTTTGATGCTATATAAATAAAGTCAAGAGACAATGTTTTAATTAATTAGGTCACTTAAATTTTTTTTTTTTATTTTTATTTAAAATAAAAATTATAACTGTTTTAAAAAAATAAAAACAATAATGGTGTAAGATTTAATTTCAATAATGAAATCACTATTTGATAAGATATTGTCCTAAAACAATTTTTCACCCAATCATTATTTGGATTTAATGACAAATTCACAATCTGATTTGAGGTACAACTGTACAAGTGAAGAAAGAAACAGAGAAATAAAAAATATTAGATAGAGAATCCACAATTAAATTATGTCCTTAAAACTTTTTAGAGAATATTTATCATAAAACTGCTAACTTCTTATAACTAATTCCCACATATTTTTTTTAATCATTTTGCATTTATCTTATTATCTCATTCTTGCATTTTTCGTATTATTTGTTTTATCATTTCTCTTATTTATTCCTTGCATTTCTTTCGTATGTTTTTATTCTTTACATTTAAGTTGTGTTTGGTAGGAAGTATTGAAAAAAAATAAGGGATTGAAATGGGATTGAAATTGAGAAAATTTATTAAGAGAGTATTTAATATAAATGATTGCTTGTTATATGGGATTAACCAAACCCATATATGTAGGATTGGAGAATATTACGGGAGAAAGTGGTATTCTCTAATCCCATCTATATGGGTTTGCCTAATCCCATATACAAAGCAATTACTCATGTTAAATACTATTTTAATGATTTTTTTTCAATTGCAATCACAATCATAATCCCTTATTTTCAATGTTTCATACCAAACAGGACCTTAAAGCTCTCTTATTGGAAGAGCATTGATGCCACTATCAAATATCTTCAAAATTAATATAAAAACTAGATTTTGCAATAAAGCACAACCTAAATCATCTCTCAATAGACTTATAAGTTAACTAATTAAATTAAGAAATTAAATAAAAAATAAGAAAATAAAATATTTAAAATGGGTTAAAATGGCGTTTTCAAATTAGAATTTAAAACATTGATTAACTAAGAAAACTAAATAATCAAAAGAGCAACTTACCTACTAACAAAAATTTATGATGAAAATGTAATTAACTACAAGTTTTTCGTCTATAATTTGAGAGTGTCTTAGTTTAATACTTCTATTGTTGCAATGAAAGGGAAGTGA
This sequence comes from Neltuma alba, assembly GCF_004799145.2. NCBI lineage: Eukaryota > Viridiplantae > Streptophyta > Magnoliopsida > Fabales > Fabaceae > Neltuma > Neltuma alba. Next base: position 37,735 of record NW_021636677.1, on the reverse strand, counting down.
AATTCTAATTTGAAGAGGCAAAAAGAGGTGAAATCCTATTCTGATACACTTGATGTAACAAGAAAATAGTGAAATAATGTATTGATCCCACTTAATGCAGGACAAAAAAAAAGAAGGAGAAAAAAAAGAGATATAGAGAGATTAGAAAGAAGGAAGAAGGAAGAGAAAGCAACATGGAAGTGAAAGCCTATTCAATAAAATTAGCAAAGAAGCAATATTAGGTGAGTTTTTGTAGAGTCATTGCTTTAGCTATTTATGACATGATCATCTTTCCTTCATCGGTGGGAATAATTGACCTTAGAGCTATATGTGTCTATCAATCGGTAGAATATCACCAGGTCAATCCGATACTTGAAATTTTAGCTAAGACTTATATGTCACTAACCTGGTGTCATTGAGAAGGATAACCGGATAAAAACTACTACTTTACATTATTTGATATATGGATGTTGAGTTATTTATACGACAAGGAACTATACCTTAGGAAAAGGTATGATAGTCACAGTAATCCACTTGCGAAGTTTGAGTATCTCTACTTTGTCGATAAAATGGATAAGGTAGATAAGAATGATTAGAAGATTTTTTTACAATTATCAGAAGACTCCCTCTTCGAGAAAATAGAATGGTGAGAAAACAAAGACATTATCTATTGTGTTAGAGACTTTCTCAATGTGCTGCTTATGGGATCATGGGGTGCATCAATTACAACCCTTTAATAGCATTAGGGCAGTTAGAGTTTCAACAGAGAATACCCTCTAAGCAAGAAGTGAACTTATACATCTTATCTATAGAAAAAAGTGATACCAAAGTATTATGCCAAAAAATCTGGGAAGCCTAAAGTAGGATAATGTACAAAGAAAGTACTAGGCTTAGGATACAAGAAATAGATATAGCCTAAGACTATAAGATTTGGCTCTGAAAAAGAATTGAAGGAACTAGTCCTATTTATGCTCCTCAACATCCTTTATTAGGAAGCCATGAACAAAGACTCTTATTAGCAAAAAAGAGAGAGAAAGTTAGAAAAACTTATTATATAAGAAAGAAAAGTTAATTCGACTTATTTTATTGATATTGGTGTAATCTATAAATTTCTAGATGATTTTTTCTCTCTCTCTTTTTTTTTTTTATATAAGCAAACTACTTTTTGCTATGCATGTTATAATTTAAAATTTTGACCTATGTGAATAGAGTTAGGAAGAGAGTTGTTACTTAAATATTTTTTTATATACAAAATAAAAATAATTACTTGTATAAAAAATCAAAATAATAACAATGTAAGATTTATATAAATAACTAAATGAGTTTTGTGCAATTGATTTAATACTTTTGTATTCTTGCTTAATATTTAGTATAATATATTTAAAAAGTTAAATAGATTATTTTCTTAAATTCAACCACTCAATTTTTTCTTTGCATTTAGTATAACAGATTTTTTTTAATTTTAATATATGTATATTCTCATCCGTCCGAGAAAACTAATATTTACTGTATTATGTATGTAAAAGATGGAGGATAAGTTTTATTTAATTGGATCACTTAATTTTTTGTTATTAGTTTATTTATTATTATTTTATATAAGATGATATTCAAATATAACTTAAATCGCTAAGTGATTGAAATCTCATTCAAGATAAATAAAATTATAAGAAAATAAGAAAAGAAGCTTCAGTTGCCACCCACCCATAAAAAAGAAAAAAGAAAGTAAAAGTAAAATAGATTTTTTTTTAGCATCTATAGATTGTAATTGGATTGAGTGGAATAAATTCAAGATCTCTCATGAAAATTGAAATATCTTACATTCAAATATTATGTATGAAAAAATTATGTTAGGATAACTATATTCAAATTCTATTCAAAATTTTATGATACTTAAATTTAAATTAATTTTTAGAATTAGATACTTTTTATATAAAAAATTAAAAATAAATTTTTAGTTATTCCTTGATTTAGTGTTAAATTGGCTCGTTGGTTTTTAGCTGTCATATTATCTTTTGATTAATTTGGTTAGTTTTGAACCATTTCTTTTTTACCTGGACCAGATTTGAGAGTCATAGAGTAGATTCTTAAGCTAATTCATGGAAAACCTACCTCAATCTAAATTCATCATGAATGTTCATGAGACAAAGAGTAATTATTACCATTATTATTGTAATAAAAATAAGTACACAAACTCAATAGCTCATATCTGTAGCCATTAATTGATTCTATATCTAAATTGAATGAATACTTATTAAAACGATTGAAATCTGTATATTAGTCGCCCTTGATTTTTCACATACCATACCTATTGTTCTAATGGAAATCTCAAAAAAAAAATAAAAATTTCAAAATCTAAAATTATAAATGATAACAAAAACGTGTTTATTATTTATTTTTAAATATTAGGCTGATTTGAAAATTTAAAATTTAAAAGTATTTTTTGAGATTTTTTTGTTCTAATTTTCTTTATAATATAACGCCAACCATTTTTTCCCTTAACCTTCAATAGCGTAAACCCGATTGTTTGCCTTTATGATGATTTTAGCACACTCGATTTATGAAAAGAGCTTAACATATCAAATCATCATGTGTGCCAACATGGGATTTGAAAATACAGCTGAGGAAAGAAACAAAGCATCCAAAGCATTAAATAGAGAATCCATAGGGAAATCTGAAATGGAGGAGCTTCTTAAATCTCATTTACAGCTAATTATAAGTGAGGAAGCGTTAGAATCTCAAGTCTTTATGAGCAGATTAAACAAAAATATGCCCCACCGAACGCACGTCACTGCCCTCGAAACCGTGATTATCCACCTATCATCTATATAAACGCATATTGCTTTTCATGAATACCAGTGTGGGAGCTGAGACATGGAGAGCAGGGAAGCAGCCCCGATCTATGGGTGCAAAGACGACATTCTTCCAACATTCTGGGCAGACTACCAGCCTCAACCCTCGCAAATGCCGCTTGTGTCAGCAAAACTTGGCATCGAATCTGCTCTCATTTCCTCTCACGTCCCATGCTTGCTCGGCTCTTTCATTGAATCCTTCTCTTCTTGTAAGTTCTTCTGCTACTCCTACTTACCCTTCTGTTCACTTCACCTTATTTACGGTCGATCTCTTTTGATATTGATTTGCAGGGGGCGTTGAAGAGGTCACTGAGAAGGTTCTGAGCAAGCCAATTGTCCACACTTTGCCATAGCTTGCATCAGTGAACAATTCGGCTTAAGAGCCGCTCACCTTCTTGTATTATACTTCTAATATCTCATTTCTGTTTCGATTTCTGCATAATTTACGCAGTTACTAATGACTTGACTTTGTGAGCACAGTTGAGTCAAAGGCTGGGAAGCAGGACTCCTTTAGTCACTCACATTGGGAATGGAGTGATGGGAACGGAAGCTCTCACAAATCAACTTCGAGAAGTAATTAAAGCTTTTTTCTATTCTGTGTCATGTTCTTTATTCAGCTTTCTTTTTGACAGATGCCTGATTCAGAGTATATTTTCGGAGAAACTGCAGGTGAAATGGGATTACTTTGATTACCAAGGCCCTCATCCTCGTGAGGCTAATGGATTTAGTGATGTTAGTCGAGGCATGGTTTTGGTGGTTGGATATGTTCCTGGTCTCAAAGTGGATGCAATACCGTTGATTCACCCAAAGAATGTAAGCTAGATTCATCATTTGTTTAGCTCTCATGCAATTTTTATAAATAAACCTGACTATTTAATGTGAAAGTGAGTGAGAAATTTGTGACGTATGATCAGGATTCTGGAATCAGCATGGGTGATGACTTCGTGAGACACATCAAGGCCTTTGCTTACTCTGTCTCTGGAAATCACCCACCTACTGCTATCATAATATTTGGAGTGAGATCATTTTTTTTACCCGTGATTAGCTTCTTTTGGAGTTACTGATTAAGGAAATGACATGAATATATTGCTTTTTGCTATTTTTCCTGTTACATAGGATCGTAAAAGTGACATGAACGACATTGTGGCAACAATGGGTGAGTCACCTGCATGTCGGGAGGAATCTGGTAATATGATATATAATCTGATTTTGCTGAACAACTGAAGTATAAATATTACGTGGCAGATCAAGCAATAGGAAAAGAAACAGTGATGGTTGGGGATGGAGGAGGCTGCTTTCTGTTCAACAGCAGGAATTACACAATTAATCTTCCTCCTGATTTATACGTACTCGATGCCGTCGCCCTCGTATTCGCCAAAGACAGTCACAAGTCTCCTGGTAATACTTTGGTTCCATTAGTTCTATGTAACTCTTTTGAGTTTATCTGTTTTTCACCAATCTGGTTTTTGCTTCAACAGACGTAGGAGAGACTAGGTTTCATGTGGCAATGGCAGGGGGTTTAGTGCCATTTGGGCCGAGGTTTGAGGTGATCGATGTACTCGTCAAAGGTGACATCAAATGGACTTGCTTCTCTGCTCTCATGGAAGGATTCAATACGATATTGACTTTTGAGGCCGTCATAGAAACCCTCCTTGAAACGGTATATATATGTTCAAATACTCATACCAACCCACTCTTCTTCTTCTTCTTCTTATATATGATCTTAAAGTGATCGAAGAGTGTCACGTGGTGCAGGTGAGTGACAGGCGTCCTGATTTGTACATAGGCGTGTCACATGGAAGAAGGTGTTACTCAGGCAATGGAAGACTGATCAAGAAAGTATCAGAATCCACCTCGTTCCATCAAGTCCTTGGGTAAGATAATAATGATTCAGAAGGAATTGTGATAAGAGGGAGTGACTGAGTTGTTGTTGTTGTTGATGAATGAAACAGGGGAGAGGGAGAGTACTTTGTGGTGGAAGGAGTAGGGGTGAGAGCAGGAGACACGTTTCTGTTCTACCACAGAGATCTGGAAACTGCACGAACCACAAGTGAAATTGCATTTGAGAATCTGACGAGGCTGAAGCAGAGTTTCATGGGAAGTGAAGAAACTGTGTTTGGTGGGTTAATATTTGCTTGTGCTTCTCGAGGCCAATCTTACTTTGGAACACCTAATACTGATATCTACCCATTTCATGCCAACTTCCCAAGTGTTCCGGTTGCCGGAATATTCTGCAAAGGAGAGATCGGACGCTGTTCTTCATCTTCTTCAAGCTTTGTGAAACCCCATGAGAGCCAAGAACAGGCCCCTCCTCATTGCCCTGTTCATGCTTCCAGTGCTGTCTATTTGGCTCTCTCCTATCTTCCTCCTCCGTGAACACATTTAGCTATGTTATCTTCCTAGTGATTCTCCTCAGAAAATATTTGTGGACTTAATTTTGGATAATTCACTCAAATAGGGTCGTCCATAAATGTTAATTACTACCTCCGGTCCTAATTATAAGACCCAGTTGACTAATTTGAGGAGATTAAGAAAAGAAGTTAAGTTAGTTATTTGTAATAAATAGGTATTGTCTTTTTTAAAATATCCTTACTAATCAACTATCTTGATTAAGACTACAATTATAAGAAGGACTATCTTGGAAAAAAATAGATAAATATGAGAGACAAAGTGGATTGAGGTCTTATATTTAGGACCAAAATAAAAGTCAAACAGGGTCTTATATTAAGGACCGGAAGTAGTATCACCCAATGGCATCTATATATTTACGATATTTTAATCTTGTTCTGTCTTAGTCTTCATCCATTTGTGCCATTTATTTGCATGAAAATAAAAGACAATATAATGTTCATTTTTATTTCTCAGAGGTAGAAATATTGGATACATACGTGTGGCTACGCTGTGGCAAGTGCTTTACGCAAATGAATTGCATTGTTTATTGTAATATAATTGGTTTATATATATATATATATATATATATATATAGTTATAATAAGAGCTAGATGAGGCTCATTGTTGTTTTTTTTTTTATTTCATAAAATCCATGATTAAAGAGGATCCTGACAGAAAAATTAAACCTATAGCTAACAATATATATATATATAAAAAAAAAACGAAGTATCAATAATAATGCTGTTATAATGAAATAAAATGAAAACGAAGGTCAATTGAAATTAGGAAAAAAATATGCTGCTATAATGAAATAGTATAGTAATTAAACATATTTTATATGCATCGAGTCTTAGAAATGATTTGTATAATGAATAGGTTTTCATTATAAATGTTGAAGATATATTAACAATAATGCTTATATTTTTAACAGATTAGAATTTAATTCAATTTCAGAATTCCAAATTTTTGCTGCGTCGCCACGCACCCAAACTTAGGAACAAGACTTGAATCATGAATAGTTGAATAAAAAGGTGTGCACGCAACGACAATAATAAAATGAACGCACCATGATTGAGCACGATAAAATTAAAACTCTATCTTTCACTTGAAAAACAAAAACGCTATCTGCATAAGCTGTTCCCTACCAACTATTCGATCACTATTTGTCGAATGATTTGGCAAGGTTATACTGTTCTGATTCTTAATATAAGATTTATTTAACTAATTTGATTAGATTAAAAAAGTTAGGTAAGTTAGTTAACTATAAGAAATATGGCATGTTTTTTCTAAAATACCATAATTATTTTTCTTAATATACTCTTTCCTTCTTTTACTTGATTATGGTTGACGGAGTATCTATAAGAGTAATTTACAAAAAAATTAATAAATATGAAAAATATGTCTTATATTTAGAACCAAAATCAACTTAATAATTATGTCTTATATTAAGCATAGGAGGAGTATCGTATTAATCTTTATAGATACCAGTAAAACATCATTCTCAAGTATAATCTCAAAACAACAATAATAACGAGTAATAGACTTTATTAATTTCGTTGGCAAAAAAAAGACTTTATTAATTTCAATAAACCCTATAGTAACGATAAATAGCTATTATCTCTTGATTGAAAAAAGAGATAATTACTGTCAGAAAAATATAACTAAAACATAACAAATACTCCTCCGGTATTTAATATAGGATCTAATTGTTGAGTTAATTTTAGCTCTAAATATAAGACCTATTTATCATATTTATCAATTTTTTCTAAATTACGCCTATGAATACTACCTCAACCATAATTAAATAGAAGATGAACAGGAGATATTACGGAAGATGATTATGATATTTTAGAAAAAATATGTCATATTTCTTATAATTAACTAATTTACCTAACTTCCTTAATCTAATCAAATTAGTTAAATATGTCTTATATTAAGGGCCAGAAGAGTACTATACTCCCTCTAGTCAGATTTATAAGATCCTAAGTATTGTCCTTAATATAATTTTTTTTAAAAAAATTAACAAATATTTGTGACTCATTTGAAAAATACTCTTATCTTTCCTGAGGATTGATTCCTCTTGTGCCTCCAAAAGGGTTATTCTATAGAACTGCAATCACGAACTATTTGATTGTTGCTTTTTTCATTTTAATCAACAGAAGGAATTAATGACTTATATATCCTCATACTATTCCAGGAGCCAAAAGTTCAAACTATCTCCATTCAAGCTAAGTCGCATTTCGAAGGACGATAATTTGTTTAAACAAAATATTTCGAAGGCGAACTAACCAAAAAAAAAAGTCAGATATCTATAAATTATTTTGGTTTTTAATTATCTTTACCCTAAATAAATAAATAAATTTTAAAAGGATGACAAATTGTGAAGCGTATAATGGATCACATAATCTTTCATAATCAACGCAATGTGCCTAAAACACTTATTATTATTCCTTTTATAATGCTCTGTTCGAAATTGTAGAGTATGTTAAAATATGTTAGAGGTGCTTTATAGTGAGGACCAAGGAAGTATGCTAAAAGCATTAATGAATTTTTCGACGTGAATAATACATGGTATTATCTTTCAAAAATATTTTCCACGTGACATATGTCATGTTTTGACCAAAGCACCTAGCAAGTAATTCAGACTTTTTTTTCCCCCTTTTTAACACACTTGTCCATCTGCTATCTTAGAATTAACTTTCTAAAAATTTGAAAGTGAAGTTCTCAAAACTTGATAATAATTTAAGTTGTGGGAAACACTTTATATATATATATATATATATATAAATAAATAATATTATATATATTTAATATATTTACTAATTTTTGGATTTAATTTGCGCGACAAAGATATGTAATGTGAAGTTAATGAGCAAAGCGACAATAATTAAACAGAGGGAGTTTTCACAACGCGTGATTGTTCACGCTTTCAGGCCAGTCCCCCTCCATTTTTCCTAGTGACATAAAAAAAAAAAAAAAAATCAAATTACAACCTTAAAACCGGTCATGATTATGTTCTTGTAACCAACTCGCACACTCACTCCTGCATTTCCCTTTCTCTCATTCTCCGAGTTTCCCTCCCTTTCTCTCATTTCCTGAGTTTCCCTCCCAGTGGAGATGATCCAAGCTCTCAACACATTCTCCGGAGTGTCTGCTACCTTTTCCTTATCAGGCGGCTCCTTCAGGCCCCTCGTATCTAAACCAAGTCGGCAGGTGTCTGTTTATAATTTTTGCTAAGTCTATTCAATTTTTAGGATAGTCTAAATATTATTGCAGAGTACTCAACTTCATAAATATCTCAATCTGGCGTCACAGGAAGACAATGGTTCCACTTATCGTTTCATATATGATTCTGGTTATGTCATTAATATTTTTTCATCTTCGTCAACTTCGATGCCTGCTGCAAGTTGGATACATAGTTTTTTTTTTTTTGGGTTCCTTTTTTCGTCATCGCAAGTTGGATACATTGAATGGCTATATAGTTGTTTAACATACTGTTTCAATCGCACATTTAATTTGAAATATCAAAAGGTTATATCTATTATGTTGCTAGAACTTGCAGTACCTGTATGAATTGGATTGTGCCACACATGACCAAGGTGAAATACTTCATTGCCCTATTTGCACAAGAACATCTTAAGTGCCGCATGATATTGATTGGTCCCTCCTGTCATGGTTCCATCTATTTCATTGTTACTGTATTTCCTCGCCTGTGAATTGCGATCCCATTAAAAAAATACCTATATCATTTATTTGGTATTTTCAATCAAGTGTTTAAAGGAAAGATAAAAATTTTATTATATTTTCGTTATATTATATAAAGAAAAATATTTTAAAATAAAAAAATGAAAAAAAAAAATTTTTGGTGGGCCAACCCATTAACCTACCATAGCAGGTTAGGGTTGGCTAGAAGTCAACCCACTATTACAGGGGTCTCTTTTTAACCCGTACTGTCTAACCCTAAACCACCACGGGCCAACCCATAACTCGTGGTTGGCCCATATTACCACCTTTCGTTTTCATCTATCTTCATGTTTTTTCTGCTATTATTTCCATAAGGAAAACGTCTATTGTCCTTAGACGTGATAACATGTTAAATTGCCTCAAGTAAGAAGTGACTCCTTCATGCAATTGGTAACTAATCTTCAACGGGAAGGTGAAAGCCTTAACAAAATATAACTTGTTTTTGGAATAACATTTTGATTGTTTTTTCTTCTTCTGGTTAAGGTGATACAATTCTTTTTATTGAGGACGTTCACACTCTTCTTTGTGCTAAGACAATTCTGTACCTGTTAAAGTCTGCACTCAGATAGCGACAACTTTAGGTGAATGTTTTCTAAGCTTACCCTCCCCCCAAAAAAAAAAAATAAATGCATTTACTATTTCTTTTTCCTTTTATCATCAATGTACAAGAAGAACAAGCCAAAAGTTCAAAAATATCTACATTGAAGCAACGTCTCATTTCAAAGGACGACAATTTATTTAAACAAAATATTTAAATGCAATTTTACCTAATGCTGTGAGATTCTTAAAAAGTTTTTAGTTTTATTAATCCATGTGTTGCATTATTGATCCTTTTTTATTTGTTAAAGTTTTTATATCTTTTAACAAGTAAGGAAAATCCTAGTATATTTTACAGTTAGGAAAGAGAATTTAATTTAATTGAGTTATTCGAATATCATTGTTTTGTTTTTCATTATCTATCACTTTAATGATTTTTTTGGGCCAAATATCACTTTAATGATATTGGTGTAATCTATGAATTCCCAAATAATCCTTTTTTAATTATGCAATAATGGGTTTAAAATTTTGATACTATATAATAAAGTGAGTAAATACTCTTTTAATTAATTAGGCCACTGAAATTTTTTTTGTTCTTATTAAAATAGAAATTAAACTGCTTAAAAAAATCAAAACAATAATAGTATAAAATTTAATTTCAATAATAAATAAATCAAAAAATGGAGAATCATATTTAAGTATGGTCTTAAATTTTTTATATAATCTTTGTCCTGAAACTGCTAATTATTGCGTTCTTATAACTAACATTTGTGTATTTTTTCTATTACTTTTCATTTCTCTTGTTCTTTCATTCTCGCATTTTCGTATTTTTTCATTTTTCTAGTTATTATTCCTTGCATTTTCTTCATTTTTTTTTTTTATTCTTTACATTTCGAGATGATCCAAGTTTGCTTCAACACATTCACCTCTCTCATTGGAAAAACATTGACACCAACAACAAATAGCACCAAAATTAATATAGAAACCAGATTTTACAATAAAGTGTGGCATAGGTCATCTCCCAACAGGCTTATGAGTTAACTGATTAAATTAGAAAATTAAATGAAAAATAAAAAATAAAATATTTAAAATGGGGTTTTCATATTAAAATTTTAAATATTAATTAACTAATAAAATTAATAAATAAGAGAGCAACTAAATTACTAACTAAAATTTATTATGAAAATGTAATTAACTACAAGTTCTTTTCTTATAATTTGAGAGTGTTTCAGTTTAATACTTTTATTGATGCAACAAAAGGGAAATGAAACCCGTGTTCTGATACCACTTAAAGTGACAAAAAGAGGTAAAATCTTACTCTGATATCACTTGATGTAGCAAAAAAAAGAAGTAAAATCTTATTCTGATACCACTCCAGAAATGAAGGGCAAGGGAAGTGAAAATAAAGCAAAGATCATAACAAACCAATGAAAAGCATCCATCTAAACAAGTTCAAAACTAACGGAACATAATAAAGGTTGAGAAATATTTAACCTCAGAACAACAGAACAAACGAAACAAGAGAAAACAAACAGAAACCAGAGACCAAAAACTAAAGCTGCTGCCCCGAACCCTGACAGTCCTGTACCCGATGTGCCTGCTCCGTCCATACCCATACTGCTCTGTGGCTCCTCCTCCTCAACTGGTAAGGCAAAGTTCAACCGGTCCGCGATCAAGGCATCAATACGACGACGGTAGCGATGATCTCGCTCATACAATGCATTATGGTCCTTTTGCCGCTTAATCTCCCGGAGTAGTGTAATGCATAACTGGTGAACATCCTCGGATAGCTCGTCAATGTCATCCGCAAGTGCGTCTAAGGTGACTGGCTGGGAAGGCTCAAGAGCATCTTGACCTTCTTCGGCTGGCTCAGCAGCTGTCTGGCCTGCACCAACATCATAAACAGGATGGATAGGAGGGTGGGGTCCAATAGTAGGCTGTTGAGGCACTCATACCGAAGAGAGGTGGCAGGTTCGAAATAGCTGCATTATCAAATTCAGGTACCCCGCACGCGCGAAAAATGTCAGTGATAAGGTGGGAAAAAATGATGTTATTGGTGAGTTTGGGGGTGTTAACAAAATTGTAGAGGGCTGATTAGATAATTTCAGCTACATCGAAAGTTTTTCTGGTCATGAAGAGATAAACGTAAAGGGCTTGGCGTTTAGGAAGGTTCTGGAGATGGGAAGTGGGCAAGATGTTGTTGTAGACCAGGTGCAGTCACGGCCTCGCCTCAGGCTGGAAATCGGAGCGTTTCAAGTAAAGCTTAGCAGTGCGAGGACGATGCCAAGTGGCACCATCCCGGCACAAGGTCTGGACAATTTCATCAAAAGGCTAATTATCTCTGTAATGTGAATAGTGGGAATAACGAACCTCAGGAAGGCGGTAGTGGCGGGATATGTTATCTATGGTGAAGGAGTAATTCACACGCTGGTCACGGAACACGATGGATAACATGCCATTAAGGCGGGCGTAGATGTAAAAGTGGCGAACGAAGGCATCATTGCCCATTTCTCGTGGGCGAACCAATTCGGTCAATTGGGATTCCTGGAGTTTTTGGACAAAGGGGTTGTCTGGTGGGTCAAGAGGAAAGGGTCTCTCCTTAAGGAGGGGGCGCTAGTCTACTAACTTATAGAGGTTGTCATAAGACAAGTCTTCCCCTGAGTCAGAGTCAGACGTGGGCAAGGGTTCAGGGCGTTTGGTGCAAGGCATTGTCCTGCAGCAACAAATAACAGAAACACTAAACATAGAACAAACAACCTCAACCTAAATAACCCAGAAAAAACAAAATTACAACCTAGACAGTAGCAAATGGCTACATAATGATTCATAGGTTTTCAATTATCAAAAACTTTTAGAATTAAGCAAAGAGATTAAAGAAAAACACAATGTACCATGAATCATTAGATAACCTGAAGGCTACGTAACTACAATCTAACAACAAAAATAACACAACCCAACAACACAATACCAAAACAAACAAGCAAATAAACAACTAAACAAAAATAAAAGACAAGAAAGAACAAAGGAAGAGAGAAAACATACACAATGAAGGGAGAAAGAGGTGGTGTGCGCACGGTAGATAGCAGAGGAAGAAACGGAGAAAGGAAAGGGGAGAATGAGACTAGAGAGAAGAGATAGAAGGGTGCAGAAGAAGAATAGGGAGAGGGAAGGGCCGACGGGCAGAAGCTGGAAAGTAGAGGGATCGTTGCGAACGGTTGTGGCAAGGGAGAAGTCAAGAGGTAGAGGTTTTAGAATGGAGCAGGGATGTGCGAAATAATGAAGGGACCGACGGTTTTGGGTAGAATTGAAATAGGTTAATGAGGGGTTTAATGGAATGGGTAAGGGGAAAGACTGAAATGGGTTCAAGAGAAAAGAGTGGGTGAGACAGAATGGGGGGCAAAAAGGACAACTCAAGCGGAAAAAATAGGGAAAAAATGAAACTATCCAGCGCAGAAGCAGAAACGGCAGGTTCGTCGCGGCGAACCATGCCCGAGGCGAAAACAAAGGGAGAAGAGAAGAGTTTCGCAGCGGCCAAACCTTCCCAAGAGCAACACAGAGACTAGCAACCTTCGCCGCAACGAAATGTCACCGAGAGCAATACATGAGAAACAGAACCACTTTGCCGTGGCGAAGTGTCACAGAGAGCACAAAATAATACATAAAACACCCCAAACAACAGAGAAACACAACACCAACAACAGATGTAGCTGGATACTTTAAAAATTTTAAAGTGCATCAAAAGAGATCAGAAGGTGCTCAATAAGTCCATGATTAAGCAGTATACCACATACAAACTTTCTCAATCAATCTGAATCATATAATTCATTACAAGCACCAAATCATCAAGCACAAAATAAGATAGGATAGAGATTAAAACTTCCAGGGGGTCTTATTGAATTCAAACAACAACTACACTACTATCCTACTGAAAAGGGTTTCTCTCATTCAACATACAATGCACAAAACATAGCAAGATCAATAATTAAGCAAAAGCATGTAAATGAGTGAAGGAAAGAAACGACCAGGGAGTTAAGGAGGCTTTTGATTCTCATGGTAGAGCTTCAGTAGATGCCCATTAACCTTGAATCTGGCCCCGGTTTCCTCATGTAGCAGCTCCACCATACCGAAGTTGTGTGCTTTAGTGACTGTGTATGGCCCATCCCATCTGGTGTTGAATTTTCCTTGCTTGAAGGTAAATCAAGCCTTGTATAACAGCACCCTATCGCCTTCCTTGAATTCCTTTCTCAAGATACCCCGATCATGCACAAATTTGGTCTTCTCCTTGTAAAGTCTGGAGTTCTCATAAGCTTCAAGTCTAATCTCTTCCAGCTCTTGCAATTGCAGCTTCCTTTCCATGCCAAAGGACTCTATATTCATGTTGCACTGCTTGACCGCCCAATATGCTTTGTGTTCCAGCTCCATTGGCAAGTGACATGGCTTTCCATATACTAAGCGGTAGGGAGACATGCCAATGGGCGATTTGTAAGCAGTCCGGTAAGCCCATAATGCTTCTTCTAAACGGGAGCTCCAGTCCTTCTTGGATGGCTTGACCATTTTTTCCAGAATATGCTTCACTTCCCTATTAGATATTTCAGCTTGGCCATTGATTTGGGGGTGATAGGCAGTAGAGATTTTATGAGTGACACCAAATTTGGACAGAAGGCTATTGACTATCCTATTACAAAAGTGTGTTCCCCGATCACTCACTATAGCCCTAGGGATCCCATACCTATAGAAAATGTGTGATTTTAGAAATCTATGTACAGTTGGGGCATCATCTTTTCTGCAAGGTATAGCTTCAATCCACTTGGATACATAATCTACGGCTAATAAAATATATACAAAACCAAGGGAAGAAGGAAAGGGTCCCATAAAGTCAATTCCCCAAACCTCAAAAATCTCACAAAATAGAAGGGGCTATTGAGGCATCTCATGTCTTTTTCCCAACCCCCCAAATCGCTGACACTTGTCACAAGATCTACAAAATAAAAGAGTCTTTGAAGAGGGTGGGCCAATAAAATCCAAAATCTAAGACCTTCCTAGATGTCCTCCTTACACTAAAGTGACCGCCACAAACCATGGAATGGCAAGCTGAAATAATAGGTTCAAAATCCTCCTCCGGCACACACTTACGTATTACTTGGTCACTGCACATCCTCCACAGATGAGGGGCATCCCAAATGTAATACTTTGACTCGCTACGAAGCTTTTGTGCCTGAAATCTAGACATAAAGGGAGGAGTGAGTCCAGACATGAGATAATTGACAATATTAGCATACCAAGGCTCTAATGTAACCACAGAACATAAAGCTGAATCGGTAAAAGAATCACAAGTCAAGTCAGAAGAATCTACTCCCTTTGTGTCTTCTGGTAGCCTACTCAGGTGATCGGCTACTTGATTCGCTACCCCGGGTCTATCCTTAATCTCAATGTCGAACTCCTGAAGCAATAAAGCCCATCTTATCAATCTTGGTTTAGATTGTGGCTTTTTGAGCAAATAGCGGACCGCTGCATGATCTGTATACATAACCACTCGAGAATTGATTAGATATTGTCTAAACTTGTCTAAAGCAAATACAATGCAAACATTTCTTTCTCGGTGGTGGTATAGTTGACTTGAGCTGGGTCAAGTGTTTTAGAGGCATAGGCTATAACTCTAGATTGCTTCTCCTCTTCTGGCCAAGCATAGCACCCACTGCACAATTAGAAGCATCACATGAGAGTTCAAAATGTAAATTCCAGTTGGGTGCAGTCAAAATAGGAGGTGAAACAAGCATAGACTTGAGAGTATCAAAGGCATGTCTACATTTTTCATCAAAATTAAAGTCAACATCCTTTTTAAGTAGAGTAGAAAGGGGCAAGGCAACTTTACTAAAATCTTTAATAAAGCGCCTATAAAACCCTGCATCCCTAAGAAAAGATCTCAGATCTTTAAGACAGGTGGGGTAAGGCAAAGATGAGATAACTTTAATTTTAGCCTTATCAACCTCGATCCCTTTACTAGAGATGAGGTGACCTAACACTATGCCACTACCCACCATGAAATGACATTTCTCAAAGTTTAAGACAAGATTTTTGGCTATGCATCTCTCTAAAGCCTGCCTTAGGCTATTCAGGCACTGATCAAAGCTCTCCCCATAAACCGTAAAATCATCCATGAAGACCTCCATATTGTGCTCTAAAAGGTCACTAAAAATCGCCATCATGCACCTTTGAAAGGTGCCTGGAGCGTTACATAACCCAAATGGCATCCTTCGATAAGCAAAGGTACCAAAAGGGCATGTGAAAGTGGTTTTGTCCTGATCTTCGAGGGCTATGGGTACTTGAAAATAGCCAGAAAAGCCATCTAAAAAGCAATAATGAGACTTGCCAGCTAGTCTCTCCAACATTTGGTCAATGAAGGGTATAGGAAAGTGATCCTTACGTGTTGCATCATTAAGTCTCCTATAGTCTATGCACACATGCCATGAGTTTTGAACCTTGTAGGAATTAACTCATCCTTTTCATTCCTTACTACTGTTACCCCACTCTTTTTGGCACAACATGCACCGGACTGACCCACTCACTATCAGAAATTGGATATATTATCCCAGCACTCAACAATTTAGTTATTTCTTTCTTAACTACATCTAATATGAGAGGGTTCAATCGTCTTTGGGGTTGTCTCACTGGTTTTGATTCCTCACTCAGTAAAATTCTATGTGTGCACACAGCAGGACTAATTCCTGGTATGTCAGCTAGTGTCCACCCTATTGCCCTTCTATGCTCCCTTAAAACAGAACAAGAGTCTCTCTTCCTCACTCTCAGACAACGAGTTAGCAATTATAACAGGTAATTGATCATTAGACTCAAGGAAAGCATATTTCAAAGTAGATGGTAAGGGTTTCAAATCAAGTGTAGGTGGTTGCACAATAGAAGGAATCAATTTATGAAGTTCAAGAGAGAACAGATTACTCCCCTTTCCTTCAACCAGTGAGAGTTCCTCAACCTTGCAATTAGCTTCCTCTCCAAGCGTTGAACCAACTTCTAGTTGATCTACAGCAACCGCTTTAGAGGGATTCTTCTCCATGACTCCTTCCTCCATTTCTGAAATAACAACAGGAAACCTTTCCCTAAGGGAATTATCACTGACAATAGAGGAATCACAGTCTAACTTGGAGTCAAGGGAAAACAAAAAATGCATGTGGGATGGAAAGCATACAATTAAACACAGTACAATCAAGGCATGTAACACACCACACCACATGAGCAAGAAGAAGGTGTAGAGTAAAGAGATGAAAAAGAAGAAATGGATTCATCCTCATCAATAGATTCATCAGTGTAAATATCAGAATAGAAAGAGTCATTTTGCAATTCAACTTCAGAGCATGCATCCTCAACAGCAATGTCTATCATGTTAACCCCCAAAAGTGAATAGTCCTCATAAGGATGTTTCATTGCTTCATACATGTTAAAAGAAACTTTATTATCACCCACCTCCATAGTTATGGTGCCCTCTTTCATGCTAATCATGGTATTAGCAGTCTTTAAGAAAGGTCGACCAAGGATGAGTGTAGTATCATTCACACGTTCAGAAGACAAGTCAAGCACATAAAAATCAGTAGGAAACACCAATCCCTTAACTTGGACTAAAATGTCTTCAATAATGCCTTCAGGATACCTAATAGTCCTATCAGCTAGTTGGAGCACAACAGTGGTAGACTTAAGAGTCTTGACTCCTAGAGATGTGTATACGGACTTAGGCATGACATTAATGGCTGCACCTAGATCTAACAGGGCTCCCCCTATAGTAACCTTTCCTATAGTGCAAGGGATAGTGAAAGATCCAGGGTCTTGACACTTTACAGGAATTTGGGGTTTAAACAAAGCAGACACATTAGAGGGTAATTGGACTCTTTCATTAGGTTTAAATCTCCTCTTTTGAGTACATAATTCTTTTAAGACCTTAGCATACTTAGGAATCTTTTTAATCAGGTCAAGCAATGGTATATTCACTTCTAACTTCCTAAATGTCTCAAGCAACTCATGATCTTGCCTCTCCTTACCCATTTTCACATTTTTCAAATAAGCATTAGGGAAAGGTAGTTCATTAATGTTTACCTCCTTACCTTCCTTGCTTGAGGCTCCATGATTGCTTGGCTCAGGTTCCACAGTTGTCCCCTTGCCATCATGTTCTTTTGAGGCTTCTTTCAGCTTTAGCCTCTTCTCCTTGGAGCTTTCAGACTGATTCTCTTTTGAAGGTGCTTGTGGCAGCTCATCACACAAGATCTCCTCATCTATAACTTCATCCTCCTTTTCTCTGAATTTCATTTGCTTCCCACTCCTAAGGGTAATAGCATTCAAGCCCTTAGGATTGATAACAGTGTTGGAGGGGATTGCGCCACTGCTCCTTACTTGTTGCTCACTCATGTTGTTGGACAACTTGAAGAGAGCCTTTCGTCATTCGCTTTGGGGTTCTCACTCAAAAATAAATCCAAGTTATGCAGTATAATGCAACTCGGGTCGTTTCACGCTTGGGAGTCTTAATTAATTACCTAAGTTAGACTAAATGCCATGTAAAGTAATGAAAAGGGGTTTTTGGGTTTTTAACATTTAATGAAATGTGCCAAAATTGAATGCAATGAAAACAAACCTAAGATACTATGTTTTTGGAGTTTTTAAGATAATAATGATGTAATGGAAGTGATTGATAGGAAATCTCTTGAAAATGGTTTTGTTGGCAATCATAGTTCACTTAAAATACTGGGAGTTTCACAAATCCATTAGATTTTCTTAAATAAAAACCTCAATAACTCATTGAGTCCAATGCTTACATTAATGAACTCATTAATGAAAGCATTGTTAAGTTCCCCTAATGTGTAACTTTGGAATGATCATGCAATAGGCCCAATGTAACACACAATCAACTCAGTATCAAACATAACCATGCAAGACAGGAGAGAATCATGAGAGTTACAAGAAGCATATATGCAACTGCATATATTTAAGCACAAAATTCAACATCAATTAATCCAAATTACAAATGTTAATCATTAACCAATGATTACAGAATTAATCAAAGCATCTAACTAAGACTTTACAACTCCTAAACCCAGGAAATCATAAATGCCTAGCTAAAAACTAAAGATTAAAACTAAAACTCCCCTTTGAAGCTTGGAAACTCATGCTACTCCACCATCTTCAAGAGTTGGAAAGACCTAGCTCATCATAGCCTTGGAATCAGCTCCAACCAGAGTTAAATCTTCAGCCATAATGGTCAGGAGATGAAGGAAATGAAGGTGGATGAAGAAGAAGTGCAGGGAAAATGGAAGGGGAAAAAGATGGAGATGGAGGATTTGGGTTTTGTGGGAAAGATGAGAGAGGATGATGATAGAAACGTAGGTGGTGGCTCCTCAATAGTGTTTCACCTCACCCATTTCCAAAATAGGGTTTCTAACCCGAAAATTGCGTGTATGGGTCAGTTCCTGGGGGTGGGTGGGTCAGAATTTCCCGAAAGTAAGATAATACAAAAGGAAAGTATTGTGCTTGGGATATGAGAAATAAATGTAGCCCAAAACTGCAAGATCTGGCTCCATAAAAAAATTAAAGGAACTAGTCCTATTTATACCCCTCAACATCTCTTATTGGGAAGCGATGCCTAGCTGATAAACAAAGAACTAGCAATAATTGCTTAGAAAAAAAAGAGAGGAAGTTGAAAAGGGTTGTATTAAAAAGAAAAGCTAATTCTACTTATTTTATTGATATTGGTATAATCCATGAATCTTCAAATGATTTTTTTTCTCCTTTTTTGATATAAGCAAACCATTTTGTTGTTGTGCATATTATAATTTAAAATTTTGACATGTATAAATAGAGTTATGATAGAGTGTTTTTACTTAAATATTTGTATGTTCTTATATAAAATAAAAATGATTATTTGTATAAAAAATCAAAATAATAACAATGTAAGATTTATATAAATGACTAAATGAGTTTTGCAGCAATGTGTAATTTGATTTAATACTTTTGTATTATTGCTTAGTATTTGGTATAATATATTTAAAAAGTTAAATAGAGTATTTTGTTAAATTCAGCCCCTCAATTTTTTTCTTTGTATTTAGTATAACATATTTTTTTATATTTTAATATATGTATATTCTGATCCCGTCCAAGAAAACTAATATTCACTGTATTATGTATGTAAAAGAAGGAGGGTTTGTTTTATTTAATTGGATCACTTGATTTTTTGTTATTAGTTTATTTACTATTATTTTTTATAAGATGATATTCAAATATAATTTGAATCGCTAAGTGACTAAAATCTCATTCAAGATAAATATAATTATAAGAAAATAAGAAAAGAAGCTTCGGTCCCCCCCCCCCAAAAGAAAAAGTAAAATAGAATTTTTTTGGCATCCATAAATTGTAATTGGATCGAGTGGAATAAATTCAAGGTCTCTCATGAAAATTGAGATATCTTACATTCAAATATTATGTATGAAAAAATTATGTTAGGATAACTATATTCAAATTCTATTCAAAATTTGATAATACTTAAATATAATTTAATTGTTAGAATTAGATACTTTTTATATAAAAAATAAAAAATAAATTTTTTGTTATTCATTGATTTAGTGTTAAATTGGCTCGCTGGTTTTTAGCTGTCATGTTGGTTTATGATTAATTTGGCTAGTTTTGAACTTTTTTTTTTCCTTGGACCAG
This sequence comes from Neltuma alba, assembly GCF_004799145.2. Lineage (NCBI taxonomy): Eukaryota > Viridiplantae > Streptophyta > Magnoliopsida > Fabales > Fabaceae > Neltuma > Neltuma alba. The sequence continues at coordinate 17,534 of NW_021636677.1, read as the reverse complement.
ATTTGAGAGTCATCAGAGCAGATTCCTAAGCTAATTCATGGAAAACCCACCTCAATCTGATTTCATCATGAATGTTCATGCGACAAAGATTAATTATTACTATTATGGTAATAAAAATAAGTACACAAACTCAATAACTCATATCCATAGTCATTAACTGATTCTATATCTAAATTGAATGAATACTTATTAAAACTATTGAAATCTGTATATTACCTGCTCTTGATTTTCCACATGCCCATTGTTCGCATTTTCTTTATAATATAACGCCAACCATTTTTTTTCTTAACCTTCAATAACGTGACCCTGACTATTTCCCTTTATGATGATTTTAGTATACTCGCGATTTATAAAAAGAGCTTAATACATCAAATCATCGCGTGTGCCAAGGGGCGTCAAAGAGTTATTTAATTGTGTGCCAAAAAAATTGATTTGATATTTACCCCATTCGATTCAAAATGTATCGCTTTCAAGCATCTCACCAGAATTAAGAAAGAGCACAATTAACTTATTAAATCTCTTTTTTAAATTATTTTTTTCAACTTTACTCATGTAGTCATAAATAAATAAATATGGATAAAATTAAAAAATATCATAAATAATTCTTGAGATAACTTATGAGTTAATAATTTCTCCTATTAAGGACAGGAGAGGGAGTATGTCTAAAGCTAACGCAAACAATCTGACTTACTATTTTTATCAAAACAAAAAAAAAGTCATTTTCAACTATTTTAACAAAACCGAGAATTAGAGAAATTGATTCATTGAATATGTTTTAAATTTAAGAAAATTTCACTTTTATTCTTATTAATGGATTTTGAAGGAGAGAAAAATACTACAAGTCACACTTAATAATAAATAGCTATTGATTAGTCTTTTAAGCGAGTTGCATTATGGGGTACAAACCAAAGAATTCTTCTAGAAGGCAGGTGACTGGTCTGCCTAGCGAAGGGAGTACGGTGGAATTAAATGCATTGGACCTGACCCCAGGGGAAAAAAAAGGATAGATAGGATTTGAAATACACCTGAGGAAAGAAACAAAGCATCCAAAACATTAAATAGAGAATCGATAGGGAAATCTGAAATGGTGGAGCTTCTTAAATCTCATTTATAGCTAACTATAAGTGAGGAAGCGTTAGAATCTCAAGTCTTTATGAGCAAATTAAACAAAAATATGCCCCGCCGAACGCTGACGTCAGTGCCCTTGAAGCTATAATCATCTAGGAGTGGTAATACGGGTCAACCCGCGGGTTGGGGGTTGGCCCGTGGCGGGTTCAACCCATATGGGTCGAGTTGAAAAGCATCGTTTGAAGGCGAAACCAATCCTAACCCGCCAAGGTGAGTTGGCGGGTTGGCCTGCCAACTAGAGCTGGGAATGCGGGCTGACGGTGCGGATACGGGCCAGCCCGCAGCGGTGCGGGCCAAAAGCGGTGCGGGCTGAAGTAGCTCGCACTTTGGCGGGCTAGCCCGCCGGCCCGCCTAACTTTTTTTTTTAAAAAAAAAAATTATTACTTGTATAAGTTTGGACTTAGTTTGTAATGTTAAAATTGGATTTGGAGTTTTAAACTTGAGTAATGAGTTATAATAAAATAATGTGAGGATTAATTTATAATTTGAGAAGATATTTTAGAAAAACTAACACATATTTTTTTCTAAATAATTAATTTGACTATTTTTCTTATCCAAATTAATTAAGTAGATCTTTTATGTATGTATTACATATGCAATTACATGGATGAGAAGATGTAAATATGAAATTTGGGGGTTAAAATCCTCCAATTATGTTGTATAACATATTAGAAATTATATAAAAATTAAAATTTAAAAAAAAAAAAAGCGGGCTGAAAACGGTGCGGGCTGGAGTAGCCCGCACCTTGGCGGGCTGGCATTTTGCCAACCCGAGCCCGCCATTTTTGACAGGTTGGCGGGCTGGGCCCGCGGGCCCAGCCCGTATTACCAGCTCTACTGCCAACAATTATTTATTTTTTTTTAATTTTTTAATCTTTTAATATTATTTTTTATTCAATATTTAAAAAAATATAATGATATTTTTATTTTTTCTTGAAATATTTGATTGGAAATATCAAATAAATTATATAGGTATTTTTTTTTATTTTTTTTAGATATAATATCATATATAATAATACAATTATAATAATTTTTAAAAATTTTAAAAAAAAAAATATGCGGGTTAGCCTGCGGGTTGGCGGGCTAACCAGCAGCAGGTTGCAGGCCTGACGATACAGGTTGGCTAACCCGTTATTTTTTGCGGATTGAACCCCGTGGGTTCAACCCATATTACCAACTCTATCCATCTATCATCCATATAAACACATATTGCTTTTCATGAAACTACCAGTGTGGGAGCTGAGACATGGAGAGCAGGGAAGCAGCCCCGATCTATGGGTGCAAAGAGGACATTCTTCACAACATTCTGGACAGACTACCAGCCTCAACCTTCGCAAATGCCGCTTGTGTCAGCAAAACTTGGCATCGAATCTGCTCTCATTTCCTCTCACGTCCCATGCTTGCTTCAGCCCTTTCATTGATCCTTCTCTTCTTGTAAGTTCTTCTGCTACTCCTACTTACCCTTCTGTTCACTTCACCTTATTTACGATCTCCTCTTTTGACATTGATTTGCAGGGGGCTGTTGAAGAGGTCACTGAGAAGGTTCTGAGCAAGCCAATTCGTCCACACTTTGCCATAGCTTGCATCAGTGAACAATTCGGCTTAAGAGCCGCTCACCTTCTTGTATTATACTTCTAATATCTCATTTCTGTTTCGATTTTTGCATAATTTACGGAGTTACTAGTGACTTAACTTTGTGAGCACAGTTGAGTCAAAGGCTGGGAAGCAAGACTCCTTTAGTCACTCACATTGGGAATGGAGTGATGGGAACGGAAGCTCTCACAAATCAACTTCGAGAAGTAATTAAAGCTTTTTTCTATCCTGTGTCATGTTCTTTATTCAGCTTTCTTTTTGACAGATGTCTAATTCAGAGTATATTTTCGGAGAAACTGCAGGTGAAATGGGATTACTTTGATTACCAAGGCCCTCATCCTCGCGAGGCTAATGGATTTAGTGATGTTAATCGAGGCATGGTTTTGGTGGTTGGATATGTTCCTGGTCTCAAAGTGGATGCAATACCGTTGATTCACCCAAAGAATGTAAGTTAGATTCATTGTTTGTTTAGCTCTCATGCAATTTTTATAAATAAACCTGACTATTTAATATGAAAGTGAGTGAGAAATTTGTGACGTATGATCAGGATCCTGGAATCAGCATGGTTGATGAGTTCGTGAGACACATCAAGGCCTTTGCTTACTCTGTCTTTGGAAATCACCCACCTGCTGCTATCATAATATTTGGAGTGAGATCATTTTTTTTTCACCCCATGATTAGCTTCTTTTGGAGTTACTGATTAAAAAAATGACATGAATATATTGCATTTTGCTATTTTTCCTGTTACATAGGATCGTAAAAGTGACATTAACAACATTATGGCAACAATGGGTGAGTCACCTGCATGCTGGGAGGAATCCGGTAATATGATGTATATTCTGATTTTGCTGAACAATGCAAGTATAAATATTACGTGGCAGATCAAGCAATAGGAAAAGAAACAGTGATGGCTGGGGATGGTGGAGGCTGCTTTCTGTTCAACAGTCGGAATTACACAATTAATCTTCCTCCTGATTTATACGCACTCGATGCCGTCGCCCTCGTATTCGCCAAAGACAGTCACAAGTCTCCTGGTAACACTCTGATTCCATTATTTCTATGTAACTCTTTTGAGTTTATCTGTTTTTCACCAATCTGGTTTTTACTTCAACAGACGTAGGAGAGACTAGGTTTCATGTGGCAATGGCAGGGGGTTTAGTGCCATTTGGGCCGAGGTTTGAGGTGATCGATGTACTCGTCAAAGGTGACATCAAATGGACTTGCTTCTCTGCTCTCATGGAAGGATTCAATACGATATTGACTTTTGAGGCCGTCATAGAAACCCTCCTTGAAACAGTATATATATGTTCAAAGACTCATACCAACCCACTCTTCTTTTTCTTCTTCTTATATATGATCTCAAAGTGATCGAAGAGTGTCACATGGTGCAGGTGAGTGACAGGCATCCTGATTTGTACATAGGCGTGTCACATGGAAGAAGGTATTACTCAGGCAATAGAAGACTGATCAAGAAAGTATCAGAATCCACCTTGTTCCATCAAGTGATTGGGTAAGATAATAATGATTCAGAAGGAATTGTGATAAGAGCGAGTGACTGATTTGTTGTAGTTGAATGAAATAGGGGAGATGGAGAGTACTTTGTGGTGGAAGGAGTAGGGGTGAGGGCAGGAGACACGTTTCTGTTCTACCACAGAGATATGGAAACTGCACGAACCACAAGTGAAATTGCATTTGAGAATCTGACAAGGCTGAAGCAGAGTTTCATGGGAAGTGAAGAAACTGTTGTTGGTGGGTTAATATTTGCTTGTGCTTCTCGAGGCCAATCTTACTTTGGAACATCTAATACTGATATCTACCCGTTTTATGCCAACTTCCCAAGTGTTCTGGTCGCCGGAATATTCTGCAAAGGAGAGATTGGACGCTGTTCTTCATCTTCTTCAAGCTTTGTGAAATCCCATGAGTGCGAAGAACAGGCCCCTCCTCATTGCCCTGTTCATGCTTCCAGTGCTGTCTATTTGGCTCTCTCCTATCTTCCTCCTCCGTGAACACATTTAGCTATATTATATTACCAGTGATTCTCCTCTGAATATATCCATGTGGACTTGATTTTGGATAATTCACTCAAATAGGGGCATCCATAAATGGCCAAAGGTGTCTCCACGTCCGTTTTACTTTATTTTCGTCTACTTATTTATTCCAGTTATAAGATTGAGATTTTAACGGTTCAAATTTCATATTTATAAAATTATAAATAAAATATTAAAATTTCAAAAATAAATAAATGAAATCAAATAAAACTACTAAATTTTAGTCAGTATAACTTAAAACAATAATAAAAAATACTTTGTAAAATTATTTTCAAAAGCATAAAATCTGGACCGTGCGTTAAACCTTTAATCATCATAGTTGAGATGGGAAGTGGATGGAAATAAAGAAGAAGAAAAGTGGAGAGACTCTTTACCTATACATAAATGTTAATTATCAACTAATGGCATCCATATATTTACGATATTTTAATCTTGTTCCGCCTTAGTCTTCATCCATTTGTGCCATTTATTTGCATGAAAATAAAAGACAATATAATGTTCATTTTTATTTCTCATAGAGGTAGAAATATCGGATACATACGTATAGCTTTGTCGCAAGTGCTTTTCGCAAATGAATCGTATTGTTTATTATAATATAACTGGTTTATATTATACTACCTTCGGTCTTAATTATAAGAGTCAGTTGACTAATTTAAGGAGATTAAGGAAGTAAGTTGAGTTAGTTATTTGTCATAAATAGGTGTTGTCTTTCCTAAAATATCCTTGCTAATCAAGTATATTAACTAGAACTATCATTGTTAGAAGAGCTACTTTAGAAAAAATATATATAAATATTAGAGACAAAGTAGATTGAGGTCTTATATTTAGGACCAAAATAAAAGTCAAACAGGGTCTTATATTAAGGACCGGAGGTAGTACATATATATATATGTATATGTATGTATGTATAGTTATAATAAGAGCTAGATGAGGCTCGCCCATTCATTATACAAAATCCATGATTAAAGAGGATACTAGCAAAAAAATTAAACCTATAGCTGACAATAGATATATTTATATAATGAAGTATTAACAATAATGCTGTTATAACGAAATAAAATTGGAATAAAAAAAATGCTGTTATAATGAAATAGTATAGTAATCAAACAGATCTTATATGTATAGAGTCTTAGCAATGATTTGTATAATGAATAGGTTTTCATTATAAATGTTGAAGATATATTAACGATAATGCTTATATTTTTGACAGATAAGAATTTAATTCAATTTCAGAATTCCAAATTTTTGCTGCGTCACCACGCACCCAAACTTAGGAACAAGACTTGAATCATGAATAGTTGAATACAAAGGTGTGCACGCAACGACAATAATAAAATGAATGCACCATCATTGAACATTAAAATATTACTATAAGAAAGCATTTCTATACAGTGATACAATACTTTTAGTTATATTATTAAAGGAATTTTTTATTATTAATTCCATAAGAATATCGCCTAGCTAGAAGAAAGGCTCGTCCCCTATGATAAAATCAAAACTCTATCTTTTACTCAAAAAAAAAAAAAAACCCTATCTGCATAACCTGTTCCCCACCAACTTTTCGATCACTATTTGTCGAATGATTTGGCAAGGTTGTGTCATATTAATCTCATATGGATACCAATGAAACATCATTCTTCAAGTATAATCTCAAAACAACAATAATAATAACGAGTAATAGACTTTATTAATTTCAATAAACTCTATTGTAATGATAAATAGCTATTATCTCTTGATTGAAAAAAGAGATAATTACTGTCAGAAAAATATAACTAAAACATAACAAATGCTGTGCTCGCTCTAGTCAAATTTATAAGATCCTAACTATGGGTTCTTAATATAATTTTTTTAAAAAAAAATAACAAAATATTTGTGACTCATTTGAAAAATACTTGTCTTTTTCACTTTTAGCTTAAATAATAACTTTTCTATTTCCCTCTTTCCCGTAATGAACTATACAAATTAAAAGGTGACTTTGGAAATTCGTAAATTTTTTTACAATTAACTAATTCACTAATTTTCTTAATTTCATTATAAAGTAGATGATCAGGCCTTATAAAAAAGGATGGGGGAATATCTTTTAATTTATATTCAATGAAGAAATTAATAACCCTTGAGATTGTTTTAATATCAATACAGCCATATTTATTTTGGAAACTATCATAATTATATAAAATATAAGTTATTTTATGTTGTGTGAGACAAAATTTCATCTCACAGAGTTACATCGTACAACATACAATCACTTAAAATAAATTAATTCAATCATCGTACCCAAGTACAACTTTAAAGGAATTAATTCGACCATATGGGGTGATGAAAATTTTTGTTGGAAAAAGAGAGAATGAAAGCTGTAGCTCGATATTGGCACGGCTCAATCAAATTAAAGGACCCAACTCTTGAGAGATTTGATTTGATTGAGCCGTCCCAACATCGACATGTTCTCCCCAGACCTACAGATTTAATTAGCATGAACAAGGCTAGAGAGAATCACTACCTCGACAGAAGAACTCTACGTTGCTTGATGGCCTTTCTTTCTTTGTGTTGGCCTATCAATGAACCGCAAGGTGAAGAATAATGGAGCTTCAAGTAGGCTCAGTTTGCCAGGGAAGAAAGCAGAGGCAATTTATAGAGGAAAATCTGTCTGGAGAAGGTTACAATGGTTGAGACGTCCAAGTCTATATTTCATTTATTATTGCTTATATTTTCCATCATAACTATTTCCAAGCCCACGCTTAGGCTTCCTTCCCCACCAATTTTCCAATTGTTCTCTTTTCTTAATAATGCTTCCAAGTCAGATAAAGAGAATTAACAATTATTGCTCAGCTCTACTCCACAATGAATCATTATATACATACATATCCCTTCGTCCTTACTTTATAAGCTATCTGATCCGAGATATAAGATCTTAGTTTACTTTGTTTCTTATATTTATTATTATTTTCAAACTAATTTATCTAACTCATAAATATATATAATTTAATATCATGTATGAATATTTTAAAAAGATCATGTTACATTAATTAATTGAATAATTTATCGGAATTCATCAATCTATCTAAATCAACTAAATAGTAGAGGCAGTATTAATGAGTTCTCATCTTCGTGGTCAGACTCACCTTCTTCCAACAACTAAAAAGTTATGGTGGGCAATCCTTTTTAGAAATTAATAACAAAATGCCACTTGAACTGCTTTAAGACCATGATCCTGCTGCCTCATCATATAAAATTTCAGTGCTGCCACTGAAATACCATAAACCTTTTTCTGATACTGAGTGAAATAGAGACATAGAAAAAGTGGCATATGAGTTATATTTTGTTCCAATAAGAGCCAATGATATGCCATTATTCACATTTGTGGAGACACACAAGGCTTCTCAATATGTTGCAATGTCACCAACATGATTTCCCACTGTAGGATTTTGAGCATAGAAAGGGAAACGGACAACTAAGTGCAAAATAATATAATTGTTTGTTTAATATACTATTCGAATTACCATTATTTAACAATATCCTCTCTCTTTTTTATGCCGTCACATTTTCATCTTTTCTTCTCTTTTTAATGTTATGATAAAGGTTTTAGGTACTAAACATAGTGAATATTAAATTGTGTTAGGCAGGCAATTGAAGTTAATATTCATTTATATTTGTGAGTTGGGGGGAGCCTCATGAGTTGGGCCTTGGGCCCGTCGGTACCGACCCACCAAATTGTGGGGCCCACAACATGACTGAAGAATGCCTTGCCCTTTAAGTAATGACTATCATTGACTGCATTGGAAAATTGGCCCACAACATGACTGCCCCTTAAACTTATCATGCCTTGATCTTCACTTCACAACTTAGTTGACAATTATAGTTCATTTTGAGTAATATTATATTATTATTGGAATTTTTTTTTTGATCAAATATTATTGGAAGTTTAGGGACTAGGAAAGTAAATACTAGACAGTTGATTGTTTAAAACATAATATTAAAATTTAACTGTTGTCAAATGATCTCAAGATCATAAAAGAATTATTAATGATAAGCTTTCTTATAAATAAAAGACCATTAATTCAACTGAACGTGTAACTTCAAGCCATTAGGATTCAAATGGCCCAAAAAAAAAAAAAAAGCTTAAGAGATCAGAAGCATACTTAGGACCAATTAATTTTGTGAACAAGCAGAAGTTTAAAGCAGCGCTTCAAGTAGTAGGCGTAATTTGATATATTTCTCTGTAAAGGTGAGTATTCGATTTTTTGTTTTGGTTTTCAGTGATAATTGAATTAATTAAAATGTTTCAGCTCGATTATTCGGTTAACCGCATGTATAAAGATGAAAAGTTAATAAAATTTAAAGTTTTTCTATGTTGATATTAGAAATAACGGGTACATGGAACCAGAAAAGTTTTAGTTGAAGTTGATAACTTGATGTAACATTGACACGTGTAAAAAAAGAGAGCAAATAATATCAAATGAAGCTATCCATCGCCTGTTTTATTTTCTGGGGCCTCGAGAACTGTGAGTGGTTGGAGAATCCTTTTGTATCGTGTTGGATACAAAAGAACGACAAGTCGAAGAGGAAAACGGAGAAAGAGTTTCGTGAAATAAGCAGAGTATGGAAGACGCTTCTCTTAATTGATTGCTTGGGTTATCTGTATAAAGTATGATACTTTTTTGACCTTGTATGAAGTACGATCCTTGGAAGAAAGGAACAAATTTCGGAAAAGCAACAAAAGCTCGCTCACTCTCTTTGGTTATTTGGGATTCATCTTTCTTACAAGCAATTCCTTCTCTCTTACAAGGAATAGAAACACCCAAGCCCAAGCACCATATGAACTCCTCAACTCCCAAATATTAACTAATAAGATCTTATAATTAGGATCGAATATAGTATTTATTTCGAGAGCAATTCTGTTTCTTCAGAAGCAAGCAATAGTGCCATGAAATTATAAGCAAGGAGTCTCTTATGTTCCAAGCTCCCAAATATATAAATTTTTTATTGCTCATTGAATTTTACATAAAATAAATGACATTTTGATATCTTACTATCATAAAATTGTGTAATTTTTTTTTTTTTACAATTTTCTAAAGAACAATATTTTAGAAGTGTGCAGTTTGAATTACCATACACATACATAATGACCTATAGAAGCGTGCAGTTTTAATTAATATTTAAAAAAATAAAAAAATTAAAATTATGTTATTTTATATCTGTAAGATATCAATATTTCATTAATTTTATATAGAATCTGATAATAATAATAATAATAAAAGTACATTTGGGAGCTTGGGATCAGAGGGGTTCAACTGCAATTTGCAGTAGATCCTTTTCTAAGCTAACTGGGCTTAGTGTTTCATGGTTTCATGTTCACCAGGATGATGCTTTTAACTGGCCCAGTCTCTGTAGAAAAGTCCAAGTTAGAATCGGTCTTCCCTCCAACTTGGGCTACTGCTATGTTCTGTTTATGTCCTTACACCTTTTTCTTACTCAGCCATTCTATCCAGACAAAGTGTATTGCCGGTTTTAAACAGTCTTTGGGCTTTTGCTGTGCTTATGAAGCTGAGAATTGAGCTATCTTTAAGGGTTTTAACCAAGCGGGGGATCTCGGCTTTAGGAAAGTCATTCTCGAGTCGGATGCAAAGAATTCAATTGACATGATGATACAGGTATCTGGTGACAAAAGATGCAGCCTACCATTTACGCAGATCAAAAGGTTTATGCAGCATTCTTTGGGGCTACAGGCATGTTACATTTCAAGAGAAAGAAACAAAAGTGGCGTGCCAATTTGTAAAGGAAGGGATTGCTAACCCCTCCTTGTTAAATGTGTGTCCTTCCGATTAGGAGTAAAAACAGGTCAGGTCAAGTTTTGTCTTTAATAGGTTAGACTTGTTTAATATTATGCTGGTTTGAGCCTGACTTGTGGCCTGTAATAGGCTTTTTGTTCCAGTCTGGGCCTAGCTTATTAAGCCAAACAGGTCATCAAAAAGGCTTGAGTTTTTTTCTATTTTAAAACAGGCTAGGCCATAAGCCTCTGACAAGCCATCTGACCTATTTCCACCCTTACTTCCAATATGAGAATCTGAGTGGAAAACGATGTACTCCCCATAACTCGTCTATTTTTTTTGCTAGGGTCTAAAGCCTTCTTTTATATATAAATATATATATCGTACAAGAACAATCCAATGGGAGATAAAACAAATAGCAAAATAAGGTGACAACCACAAAAATTCCGTCGCTGTCTGCATATTATATTCATGCAGTGATGGGCCAACCTCATATAGTAATATACTATATTATCTCTGAAAGCACAAAAAACTATTATGTAAATAAGACACTCCTTTGATTTTTAATATAAGATCTTTTTAACTAATTTGATTATATTAAAGAAATTATATAAGTTAGTTAATTATAAGAAATATGACATGTTTTTTTTTAAAACATTATAATCATCTTCCTTAATATCGTTCTTCCCTCACTTACTTGAGTATAGTTAAAGGATTATCTATAGGAGTAATTTAGAAAAAATTAATAAATATGGAAAATGTGTTTTATATTTAGGACCGAAATTAACTTATCAATTATATCTTATATTAAGAAGGAGTATGTTTATAACCAAACGAATTAAGCAATACATAAAATTCTAAAGAAAAATTCTCATTACATAATAATAAATCAAGTAAACCCAGTGCAACGCACTAGTTATAATTTAAGCAGAGATTTAAAGCAGAAAAAAGAAGGCTATAAAATCCAGGACTCACGTGCATTTGTGGTACGCAGGGTTTGAAGCCCGAATTGTGAGATTGGGGGATCCCTTCGCGCGGTTCTTAGCTCGCTGCAAATTTCAGCCATCCATTCGTTGTTTGGATTTTTGGGATGGATTACACCATCACCTTTGTCCTTTGCCCATACATCCACGATGACAAGTTGTTTTAGGACTCGTTTAAAATAGTTTATAAATAATTTTTTAATAATAATTTATAAATATGTTAAAAGAGTTTTATCTTATATTATGTAAAACATATTTAACTATTCCAAACGAGGTTTTAGTAACATTGTTTCCTGTTACGCCTAAATGAAATTTTAGGCTGGAGTTTAATGCTATTGCGTTTGTGTGTCCAGTACTCCAGTGAGTTTAAAAATGTATAAAATAAAAAAGGACCACATTAGGCATTGAGGCTCCCATTTTTTCCGAGTACTGACAACTCTAATTCAATTAAAACTATGTAACTCATAAATTTATAAGTTCATTCCTATTTTAATTTCAAATACGGTTTAAAATGTTGATATCCGTGATGACAACAATTTTAATAACATGTTTGAATTAATTCCTTTCTCCTTTAGGTCTCCATTTTTTGCACGGGCGTATCTTTTTTTTTTTTTTAGCTCCACAGTCCATCACTTTTGACCCATTTCATTTTCAAAAAAGTCATTTGAATAGTTTAAATTACTTGAAAATTGTTTAGACTGTAACTAAGTGTTAACCAAGCCTAAGATCTTAAATATCAGACTTACTTTATAATGTAATAAATTTTATATTTGTGGGTGCTCTCAAGCCTCACATCAAATGGGTGTGTGAGTGTGTTAGTGTGTATAATAGGACATTCGGACTGTTTGGGTACCAACTGCGTTAGGTGATTTTTTTTTAGTTTTTGGTCGAAAAAATAAATTTTATATTTAGAATTAAAAAAGTATAACATATACAAAGATTACAAAGAATCCGCAGCATGTGAGCCGGGGAAAACGTAATCCGAGCATGAAATCTTGAGACAGATGGTTTTTTTTTTTTTTGACCAGAAGAGACAGATGGTTAATTAGTAGCAATCTAAACCTCTTTAATAACCATTATGGGTTTGGACCTTGGACTTTCGGAGTTACTTTTCTTCTTCAGACAGGGAACTGCTGACGTGGATTGCTCCCATTTACTCGGATTGATTTTCTCGGCTCTCAATTCCCATTTTGCAGGGCTCCTTTCTTTCTTCTCCACATTCTCGCTTCCCTCCCTGTTCCCGCTCGGTCCCCGCCGGTGTGCTTCCCCGGGAATCTTTCGCCGACGAGGTTCCCGAGGGCCATTGTTCCAATTTCCAGATTCACCCCAATCCGTTAACTCCCTCGTCCTCTCTATTTCCGATTGACGTCCCCCGCTATCGAGCTCGAAATCTTCATCGGCGGTTTTTGAATTTATTTCTCTCGGGAGTCAACTGTTTCTCTGTTGTTTTGTTCTTTCTTCCCCCCCTTCTTTCGATACAGAAGCTGGGGGTTATAGTTCTCGGTGAGTTTCTTTCTCCTGTGTTATCTCGGATTTTTATTTTGGAATATGGCTCCCTTTGGATTCGATGGAAGCATTCCATAATCGATAAACGACTTTCGACACGGGGAATAATTTTTTTCGTCTCTTCTGGGAAAAGAAATTCATTTTTTTTTGGCCCTTTGCAATACTTTTTCTTCATCTAATTTGAAATTTGATTGTGTATTTTGATGGTGCTATGGTTGCAGGAATTGGACCGGTTGCTTTCGCAGATGGCTAGTCAAAGCAGTTCTTCTCGAAGGAGTCTGTCGTCGGTGCCGGGGAGGAGAAAATCCTTTCAGAATGGAGCCTCTGAGTCTAAGCCCCGGAAATCTCTATCCTCTTCGCGCCCGCCGTATGTTCTTGGGTTGCTATGTTATTTTGAGTTCCCTAACATTTTTGCTAAAAAAGTGAATTGCGGTTCCCTAATTTATGCTTGTGGTTGAGTGGCGATATGGTCCCCGACTTGTTGTTCAATCTTCTCTGCTTTCTTTATAGTTGATTCTGTTAACCTCCCTGCCTTATCTCTTGTTTGATGAGTTACGCATCGGAGAATCAAGATTTTTCATCGTCAATATGGTCTGAATAATGCTTTGAAATTATAGAGAAATTTTAGAATGAAATTTTTCTTCGAGATATATTCGTCTGAAATATGACATTCTCCGTGGTCTTGATCGTTTGACTTTTTAAGTTTTCGCCCGTGGCTTTGCGCTTACTAGAGATAGATATTCAGGTTGGCAGGTGCCATAATTGCGTTGCCAATATCAGTCTCCAAGATGTCAGTGTTCAACAAAATTATGAATTGGACTTTATATGCGTTTTCTCATTAACTGGTTTGACTTTATTAGTTCAAATCACTTCATAACATTCCTCTGGGTTGGACTTTGATTATCAGATTAACAGGAGAGCGGACAGTGAAATCATTACGACTATCAAAGGCTTTAACCGTACCTGACACAACTACTGTGTCTGAAGCTTGCCGTCGGATGGCTGCTCGCCGAGTTGATGCCCTGTTGTTAACTGATTCTAATGCTTTGCTTTGTGGAATACTTACAGACAAGGTATGAGTCATATTTATCTTTGTTTCACTTTGAAGGAAGCACATAAAACATTTGGATTTTGCACCTGGTATTGTACTCCAACAGATATTAGTTTCTATCTTATTTTGTGGTTAAAGGATGTAGCAACAAGAGTTATTGCTGGTGAGCTTAATCTTGAAGAGACACCTGTTTCAAAGGTTATGACAAGAAATCCAATATTCGTCCTTTCTGATACTCTTGCTGTGGAAGCCCTCCAAAAGATGGTGCAAGGTTGGTATTGTGCAGGGAGGCACACCGCATGCATACCTTTTCATGATTGTTGCTATTTGAAATCTCACCGTTTGAATACAGAGCTGATAGCTGATCTTGTTTGCAGGGAAATTCAGACATTTACCGGTGGTGGATAATGGAGAAGTTGTTGCCTTGCTTGACATAGCAAAGTGCTTATATGATGCTATTGCGCGCATGGAAAGGGCGGCTGAAAAAGGAAATGCCATTGCTGCTGCTGTTGAAGGTGTTGAAAAACATTGGGGGACATCTTCTTCTGGTTTGTTCAACATTCCTTTTTTTACTCTGTGGTTTCTGATCAGGGCGTTATTGGATAAATCTTTATTGTACTTAGTTTCTGACTTCTCAGTTTCTGAGTTTATTTTGGTCACTGTGTAGGCCCTAACACATTCATTGAGACTCTTAGGGAGCGGATGTTCAAGCCCTCTTTGTCTACAATCATTTCTGAGAATTCAAAGTAGGTAATACTTTCTCTCTCTCTGTTTTTTTTTTTATTGAAGAAGAATTACCTTATTTGCATGTCTGCATGTTTGCAACTACTGTGCTGGTTCCATTTAACAAGCTCGTGAATTTTTCAGGATTGTAACAGTTTCACCAACAGAATCAGTTTTGACAACAACAAAGAAGATGCTTGAACTTCGTGCAAGCTGTGCAATTGTGACACTTGAAGGAAAATCTCATGGCATTCTTACGTAATTTTTAGGCCCTTAAAATTGCCACCCCTCCTCTTATTTAAGATAGGCTATATTTTGACCTTTTTTTTTTTTTAACACTGCTGTAATTTCGGAACAATATTCTTTTGTGTTCGTTTATATATTTGTTAAATAAACCTATGCTATTTCAGTTCAAAGGATATCTTGATGCGGGTAATTGCACAAAATCTTCAACCAGAGTCAACTCTTGTTGAGAAGGTAGTTCTTCCTTTCATTTCCGCTCTAACCATTGTTAGATTTTGCCATATGTGTTAATACGATAATATGTACAACCACATCACTCTTCTCATGTACTTGAAGAAAGGAGCGGTGATTCTGAAGTTAATCGTTCTCATTTTTCTGTCTTTTAATATAATTCAATATACTTTGCAGGTCATGACTCCCAACCCACAATGTGCAACCATTGATACTCCAATTGTTGATGCACTTCACACTATGCATGATGGAAAATTTTTACATCTTCCTGTGGTTGATAGAGGTAGCATTCTATGCTCAGGATGGTTTTTCTTTGGCTGAAATGTTGAAGACGTTTGTACATGAGTATTTCATATTTGGCTTGTTGAAACAGATGGCAATGTAGTTTCTGTAGTTGATGTGATTCATGTTACTCATGCTGCTGTGGCAACAGCAAGTCAGGTGTGTTACCTTATACTGTGACGTCAGTGATATCTTTTTAGTCTCTTCGGAATACAAGTTGCTTGAATTTAGATTAGTTAGGCATGAAGCTTGTTTTTATGAGATGTATGCACTAATTTTTAGGTGATTTTGGATGTTTTGTTCTTTCAATTTAAGGTCTATATATGTACTAATACGTTTTTGCTGCATCATTTTGTTTGCCAGACGAATTGATCAGTGTATATATATTCCATTCATCTTAATCTGAACACACGCAAATGTTAATCTTTATAAAGACTTTCTTTTTTCCTAAATTTCAAATGCATGTTCATTCTAGTCTTTGCTGTCATCGGCTTATCATTTGTTTTTTGGTGACCATTAAATAATCACTATAATAACATGTGATAACTTTTTCCTGAATAGCTTTTGTGATGTACTGTAGAAACTTCAACTTTTTCCCCAAAAGTTCAGTATGTCATTGTTTTGTTGATCAAGTTTCCCTTTATGCCACCAGAATTTTTTTTGTTTGTTTTATATTTCTGTAATATTAGGATACGACACTACTTTTTGTTTTACTTCTTAAGCAGGTTGGAAATAGTGGCAGCTTTAACACTGAAGCTGCAAGCACCCTGATGCAAAAATTTTGGGATTCAGCCATGGCGTTAACTCCAAACGATGATGATGATGACACCAGAAGGTTATATACACATTGTTGGTGCTAGATTCCAATTTTTTAATGCACTTGTTAGTTAATACTCAAATTTTATCAATAATGTGCCAGTGACGGTTCCTTGAAATTGGCTTCTGATGGAGGAGATACTGCAAAGTCTCTTCCTTATCTTTCGTCAAGCATGACAAATACGTTTTCCTTCAAAATACAAGATAAGAAGGGACGGATGCATCGATTCACATGTGGTATGCAATATCGTGTTGCAGATTAGAGCTTTGAATTTAAGTGCAGTCTTCCTGTTATCTTTGACAGCATTCGGAAGGTGGTTTCAGCCTTTTGTTTATTTGTTCCCTGTGGTTCTTTCATGAGTCTCACTCTTGAATCTGGCTTAATCTTATTTCCCTGTCAAATTGATGTGTAAATCTATATTTATTGTCATGTTCAAAGATCTGACTTTGACAGTACTGTTGTTGTAAACTAGATCCTCTTTTGATTTTGTACAAATAATCATTGTTTGATTAACTTTACATGGTTGCTTGCAAGTTCAGATACTCGGAATTTGACAGAGGTTATAACTGCTATCATTCAGAGAGTCGGTAATGAAATTGACCCGAACAACCTGCCCCAAATTCTGGTATCTTTTGACCTTTCAAGATATAGTATTCCTCTAGTCTTTAATATAAGACCTATTTAACTAAGTTAATTAGATTAAGGAAGTTAGGTAAATTAGTTAATTATAAGAAATATGACATGTTTTTCCTAAAATATCATAATTATCTTCCGTAATATCCTCTCTCTCTCTTCTACTTGATTATGATTGAGGGAGTATCTATAGGGGTAATTTAAGAAAAATTGATAAATATGACAAATATGTCTTATATTTAGGATTACAATCAACTAAATAATTAGGTCATATATTAAGGATCGGAGGAGTATTTACTATTGCATGGTTAGGCCAATATCTTCTTTTTCCCCTGATGCTAGCCGGTTAAATTTTTGCTTGTAGTATGAAGATGAAGATCATGACAAAGTTATATTGGCTTCAGATAGTGATCTTGCTGCAGCTGTTGACCATGCAAGGTCGACAGGCATGAAGGTATGGCTGGATCTGATTTCTGTCCAAATCTTGTATGGTTTGATGTTCTGAAGGATGCTTTGCTTTTTGACTGAACC